>NW_019236407.1:132320-145484 GCF_002742605.1 Olea europaea var. sylvestris
GAGATACTTTCCATGCTTAAGAGTTATGATTTTCATGGTAATATTTATGCTTAAACTATGAATGAAAAACCACAATATGATTATGGTGGACAAGTCCACAAAGTTAGATATCTATTTATGCCTTAGGACAAGTCCGAAGGGCACCGGCAAGCCTGAATGTGCAAGTATGGGTTTGATTGCATTCTTTTGTGTAGTATTATCATGATAAAAATCCAAGCATGGTATCTTACTGAGTATTTCTTATACTCATAGTATGTTATGCTAAACTTTCAGATCCATGATCGTTTGAATTGATGGAAGTTAGTTGGCTTACGCGATGATGGATTAAGGACAGATGTTTTGTACCGAAAGTTTTCTTTTGTATGTTTTGCTCGATGACTATTTTTCCATATATTTTTCTTATGGTACTATGTAAAAATATGTACATGACATGATGTAATATGGTATTAATAGTAAATTTTGTAATTATATCTTTCATGTTATGTTAAGAGACGTTTTTTTATAGTTTATTTTACTTGCAAGTGATAGAAGGCAGAAACGGGACAGTTTCTGGAGTCATTTTCAAAATGATGTTTCTAACTCTACAAATGTACATTTGAAACTCTAAAAATATGTATGTTTTCCTCTTTGAGTTTTCTAAATATGTCCGAA
Source organism: Olea europaea var. sylvestris (assembly GCF_002742605.1). NCBI lineage: Eukaryota > Viridiplantae > Streptophyta > Magnoliopsida > Lamiales > Oleaceae > Olea > Olea europaea. Next base: position 132,972 of record NW_019236407.1, read on the forward strand.
GGAATCACTCAATTTGGATATCTATGGCCTGAGTTATCAAGGTTTTAACGTCAAGGGATCAATCTGGATTTCCTGTGTAATACTTCACTGTTTTCAGTAAAACGTCTATATCATATGATCTTGGAAAATTTTCATATTTTAACCTAGAAAACTACTTGAAATTATCTTTCTAATGCCATAAATTTCATAGAAAATGGAGTTGGGATGAATTTTATAAAAATTGTCAAACTTGCTGCCTCAACTAACCTTGATAGTGCCGAGGCCGTATATGAAATGTATAATTTCATGTTGGCATGCACTTTTACCGGCCATCAAATTTTATAAGAATTGTTTTATCAAATTGAAAAATAAGTTTCTAACATGTAATACTTCTATTTAAGAGGATTTACATTTACCAAAGGCAGAAGTTATTATGTTTAGTACGTGACCCTCGAAGCTTAAGTTCGGGGCGTCACACTTGACAACAATGCAAGTGTCAAACAACATGTCAAAAATCAGTGTACAAATAGTAAAGTTCTATCGATAAGGACCTTCCCTCATGTACACTTTTGTATACACTTTTCCACGTGACATTACCCTGTTGGACAATTTAAATTTCAAACAATTTGCCCATCCAATTGACACTTGACAATAATGCAAGTGCCAAACAACATGTTGAAAATCAATGTACAAATAGCAAAGTTCAATCGGTAAGGACCTTGCTACATGTAAACCATGATCTACACTTTAGTTTACACATTTGCCTCGTGAGATTTCACTATTGAACGGATTAAATTTCAAACAGTTTTTTCATTCAATTGATACTTGACAACAATGAAAGTGTTAAACAACGTGATAAAAATTGGTGTACAAATAGCAAAGTTCAATCTGTAAGCACCTCGCTACATGTGCACTACGATGCAGACTTTAGTTTACACTTCGCAACGTGATATTACCCTATTGGACAACTTAAATTTCGAACAGTTTTCCCATCCAATTGACACATGACAACAATGCAAGTGTCAAACAATGTGTTAAAAATCAATGTTCAAATAGCAAAGATCAATCGGTAAGAACCTTGCGACATGTACACTATGGAGTACACATTAATTTACACTTTGCCACGTGACATTACCCTTTTAGACAATTTAAATTTCAAATAGTTTTCCCATCCAATTGACAGTTGACATTAATGCAAGTGTCAAGCAATGTGCCGAAAATCAGTGTACAAATAGCAAAGTTCAATCGGTATGGACTTTGCTATAAGTACACTTTAGTTTACACTTTGCCATTTGACATTACCCTGTTGGACTGTTTAAATTTAAAATAGTTTTCCCATCCAATTGATAATTGATAACAATGCAAGTGTCAAACAATGAGTTCAAAATCAGTGTACAAATAATAAAGTTCAATCGGTAAGGACCTTGCCACATGTACACTATGGTGTACACTTTAGTTTACACTTTGCTACGTGACATTGCCTTATTGGACAGTTTAAATTTCGAACCATTTTCCCATCGAATTAACACTTGACAACAATACAAGTGTTAAATAACATGTTGAAAATCAGTGTACAAATAGAAAATTTCAATCGGTAAGGACATTGAGACATGTACACTATGGTGTACACATTAGTTTATACTTTGCCACGAGACATTACCCTGTTGGACAGCTTAAATTTAAAACAATATTCCCATCCAATTGACACTTGACAATAATGCAAGTGTCAAGCAACGTGACAAAAATCAGTGTACAAATAGTAAAGTTCAATCGGTAAGAACTTTGCTACATGTACACTATGGTCTACACTTTAGTTTACACTTTGTCACGTGACGTTACCCTGTTGGACAATGTAAATTTCAAACAGTTTTCCCATCCAATCGACGCTTGACAACAATGCAAGTGTCAAAACACGTGTCAAAAATTAGTGTAAAAATAGCAAAGCTAAATCGGTAAGAACCTTTCTACATGTCCACTATGGTGTGTACTTTTGTTTACACTTTGTCACGTGATATTACCCTATTGGAAAGTTCAAATTTCAAACTGTTTTCCCTTCAAATTGTCACATGACAACAATGGAAGTGTCAAACAACGTGTCAAAAATCTCTGTCTAAATGGCAAAGTTCAATCGATAAGAGCCTTACGACATGTACACTATGGTGTACACTTTAGTTTACACTTTGCCGCGTGTCATTACCCTGTTGGATAGTTTAAATTTCAAACAGTTTTTCATCCAATTGACACTTGACAACAATACAAGTGTCAAACAACGTTTCAAAAATCAGTGTACAAATAGCAAAGTTCAATCGGTAAGAAATATACTATGGTGTCCACTTTAGTTTACACTTTGCCACGTGACATTGCTCTATTGACCAGTTTTAATTTTAAACACTTATCCTATCCAATAGACACTTGTCAAAAATGCAAGTGTCAAACAATGTGTCAAAAATCTGTGTACAAATAGCAAAGTTCGATCGGTAGGAACCTTTCTATATGTACACTATTGTGTGCACTTTAGTTTACGCTTTGCCACGTGACATTACCCTGTTGGACATTTTAAATTTCAAACAATTTTCCAAACAAGTTAACACTTAACAGCAATGCAAGCGTGAAACGTGTCAAAAATTAGTGTAAAAAGAGCAAAGTTCAATTGGTAAGAACCTTGCGACATGTACACTATGATGTACACTTTAGTTTAAACTTAACCACGTGTCATTACCCTGTTGGGCACTTTAAATTTCAAACAGTTTTCCCATCTAACTGACACTTGACAATAATGCAAACATCGAACATTTGCCACATGTCGTTACCCTGTTGGACAGTTTAAATTTTAAACAGTTTTTTCATCCAATTGACACTTGACAACCATGCAAGTGGCAAACAACGTGTCGAAAATTAGTGCACAAATAGCAAAGTTCTATCGGTAAAGACCTTCCCTCATGTGCACTATGTTGTACACTTTTGTATACACTTTGCCACGTGACATTACCCTGTAGGACAGTTCAAATATGAAACCATTTTCCCATCCAATTGACACTTGACAACAATCCAAGTGTCAAAAAATGTGTCAAAAATAAATGTACCAATAGCAATGTTCAATCAGTTAGAACCCCGCTACATGTACACTATGGTGTATACTTTAGTTTACATTTTGCCACGTGACATTACCCCATTGGACAGTTGAAGTTTCTAACAGTTTTTCTATCCAATTGACACTTGACAACAATGCAAGCGTCAAGCAACGTGTCAAAAATTAGTGTACAAGTAGCAAAGTTCAATCGGTAAGAATCTTACTACATGTACACTATGGTGTAGACTTTAGTTTACACTTTACCACGTGACATTACCCTATTGGACAGTTAAAATTTCAAATAGTTTTTCCATCCAATTGACACTTTACAACAATGCAAGTGTCAAACAACGTGTTGAAGATCTGTGTACAAATAGCAAAGTTCAATGGGTAAGGACCATGCCACCTGTACACTACGGTTTACACTTTGTCACATGACATTACCCTGTTGGACAGTTTAAATTTCAAACAGTTTTTCCATCCAATTGACCCTAGACAACAATGCAAGTGTCAAACAACATTTCAAAAATAAGTGTACAAATGGTAATGTTTAATCGATAAGAACCTTGCTACATGTACATTATGCTATACACTTTAGTTTACACTTTGCCACGTGACATCACCCCGTTGAATAGTTTAAATTTCAAACAGTTTTCTCATCCAATTGATACTTGGCAACAATGAAAGTGTTAAACAACGTTTCAAAAATCATTGTACAAATATCAAAGAGAACATTGCAACATGTACACTACTGCGTACACTTTAGTTTACACTTTGCCACTTGACATTACCCTGTTGCACAGTTTAAATTTCAAACAGTTCTCCCATCTAATTGACACTTGTCAACAATGGAAGTGCCAAAAAATGTGTCAAAAATTAGTTTAAAACTAGCAAAGTTCAATCGGTAAGGACCTTGCTACATGTACACTATGGTGTACACTTTAATTTACACTTTACCACGTAACATTACCCTGTTGGATAATTTATATTTCAAATAGTTTTCCTATACAATTGACACTTGACAACAATGCAAGTGTCAAACATTGTGTTGAAGATCTATGCACAAATATCAAAGTTCAATCGATAAGAACCTTGCTACATGTACATTATGGTGTACACTTTTGTTTGCACTTTGTCACGTGACATTACTCTATTGGACAATTTAAATTTCAAATAGTTTTCCCATATAATTGACACTTGAGAACAATGCTAGTGTCAAACAACGTGTCGAAGATCTGTGTACAAATAGCAAAGTTCAAGAGGTAAGGACCTTGCCACCTGTACACTATGGTGTACACTTTAGTTTACACTTTGCCACATGACATTACCCTGTTGGGCTGTTTAAATTTTAAATAGTTTTCCCATCCGATTGACACTTAACAACAATTCAAATGTCAAACAACATGCTGAAAATCAGTGTACAAATCGGAAAGCTCAATCGGTAAGGACCTTGCTACATGTAAAACATGGTGTGCACTTTAGTTTACACTTTGCCACGTGAAATTAAACTGTTGGACAGTTTAAATTTCAGACAATTTTCCCATCTAATTGCTACTTGAAAACAATTCAATCGTCAACGAATGTGTCAAAGATAGGTGTACAAATAGCAAAGATTAATCAGTAAGAACCTTGCGACATGTACACTGTGGTGTACACTTTAGTTTACGCTTTGCCACGTATTATTACCAAGTTGGACAATTTAAATTTCAAACAGTTTTCCCATACAATTGACACTTGACAACAATGCAAGTGTAAAACAACGTGTCGAAGATCTGTGTACAAATAGCAAATTCCAAGTGGTAAGGACCTCGCACTAGGGTGTACATACTAGTTTAAACTTTGCCACGTGACATTATCCTGTAGGATAGTTTAAATTTTAAATAGTTTTCTCATCCAATTGACACTTGACAATAATGTAAGTGACAAACAATGTGTTGAAGATCTGTGTAAAAAAGCAAAGTTCAATAGGTAAGGACCTTCCCACCTGTACACTATGGTGTACACTTTAATTTATATTTTGCCACGTGACATTACTCTGTTGGACAGTCTAAATTTGAAACAGCTTTCCCATCCAATTGACACTAGACAATAATCCAAGTGTCAAACAACGCGTCAAAAATTAGTGTACAAATAGCAATGTTCAGTTGGTAAGAACCTTGTTTCATGTACACTATGGTGTACACTTTAGTTTACACTTTACCACGTGACATTACCCAGTTAGACAGTTTAAATTTCAAAAAGTTTTCCCATCCAATTGACACTTGACAACAATGTAAGTCTCAAGCAACGTGTCAAAAATAAGTGTACAAATAGCAAAGTTCAATCGGTAAGAACCTTGCTACATGTACAACATGATGTACACTTTAGTCTACACTTTACCACATGACATTACCCTATTGGGCTGTTTAAATTTTAAATAGTTTTCCCATCTGATTGACACTTGACAACAGTTCAAATGTCAAACAACATGCTGAAAATCAGTGTACAAATCGAAAAGCTCAATCAGTAAGGATCTTGCTACATGTAAACCATGGTATAAACGTTAGTTTACACTTTGCCATGTGAAATTAAACTGTTGGACAATTTAAATTTCAAATAGTTTTCCCATCTAATTACTACTTGACAACAATTCAATCGTCAAAGAACGTGTCGAAGATAGGTGTACAAATAGCAAAGATTAATCGGTAAGAACCTTGCAACATGTACACTGTGGTGTACACTTTAGCTTACGCTTTGCCACGTGTCATTACCAAGTTGGACAATTTAAATTTCAAACAGTTTTCCTATGCAATTGACACTTGACAACAATGCAAGTGTAAAACAACGTGTCGAAGATCTGTGTACAAATAGCAAATTCCAAGTGGTCAGGACCTTGCACTATGGTGTACACATTAGTTTACACTTTGCCATGTGACATTACCCTGTTGGATAGTTTAAATTTTAAATAGTTTTCTCATCCAATTGACACTTGACAATAATGCAAGTGACAAACAACGTGGTTAAGATCTGTGTACAGATAGCAAAGTTCAATAGGTAAGGACCTTCCCACCTGTACACTATGGTGTACACTTTAATTTATACTTTGCCACGTGACATTACCCTGTTGGACAGTCTAAATTTGAAACAGCTTTCCCATCCAATTGACACTAGACAACAATGCAAGTATCAAACAACGTGTCAAAAATCAGTGTACAAATAGCAATGTTCAGTCGGTAAGAACCTTGCTACATGTACACTATGGTGTACACTTTAGTTTACACTTTACCACATGACATTACCCAGTTAGACAGTTTAAATTTCAAAAAGCTTTCCCATCCAATTGACACTTGACAACAATGCAAGTGTCAAGCAACGTGTCAAAAATAAGTGTACAAATAGCAAAGTTCAATCGGTAAGAACCTTGCTACATGTACAACATGGTGTACACTTTAGTTTACACTTTGCCACATGACATTGGCTTGTTGGACAGTTTAAATTTCGAATGGTTTTTCCATTCGATTGACACTTGACAACAATGCACGGGTCAAACAATGTGCCAAAAATCAATGTACAAATAGCAAAGTTCATTCGATAAGGACCTTGCTACACGACAATGCATTGTTGGACAGTTTAAATTTCTAACAGTTTTCCCATCCAATTGTCACTTGACAACAATTCAAGCGTCAAGCAACGTGTCAAAAATAGGTGTACAAATAACAAAGATAAATCGGTAAGAACCTTACGACATGTACACTGTGGTGTACACTTTAGTTTACACTTTGCCACTTGTCATTACCCTATTGGATAATTTAAATTTCAAATAGTTTTCCCATCCAATTGACACTTGACAATAACGCAAGTGCCAAACAACATGTTGAAAATCAGTGTGCAAATAGTAAAGTTCTATCAGTAAGGACCTTCCCTCATGTACACAATCGTGTACACTTTTGTATACACTTTTCCACGTGACATTGCTGTCAAGTGTCAATCGAATGTCACGTGGCAAAGTGTAAACTAAAGTGTACACCATAGTGAACATGTGCCAAGGTCCTTACCAGTTGAACATTGCTTTTTGTACACTGATTTTGACACGTTGTCTGACACTTGTATTGTTGTCAAGTGTCAATTGGATGGGAAAACTGTTTGAAATTTAAATCGTCCACTAGAGAAATGTCACGTGGCAAAGTGTAAACTAAAGTGTTCACCATAGTGTATATGTCGCAAGGTTCTTACCGATTGATCTTCGCTATTTGTACACTAATTTTTGACACGTTGTTTGACACTTGCATTGTTATCAAGTGCCAATCGGATGGGAAAAATGTTTGAAATTTAAACTGTCCAATAGAGTAGTGTCACGTGGTAAAGTGTAAACTAGAGTGTACACCATAGTGTACATGGAGCAAGATTCTTACCGATTAACCTTTGCTATTTGTACACTGATTTTTGACACGTTGTTTCACAATTACATTGTTGTCAAGTGTCAATTCGATGGAAAAATTGTTTGAAATTTAAACTATCCAACAGGATAATAACACGTGGCAAAGTGTAAACTAAAGTGTTCACCATAGTGTACACGTCGTAAGGTTCTTACCGATTGATCTTCGCTATTTGCACACTAATTTTTAACACGTTGTTTAACACTTGCGTTGTTGTCAAGTGTCAATTGGATGAAAAAACTATTTGAAATTTAAACTATGCATTAGGGTAATGACATGTGACAAAGAGTAAACTGAAGTGTTCACCATACTATACATGTTGCAAGGTTTTTACCGATTGATCTTTACTATTTGTACACTGATTTTTGACACGTTGTTTGACACTTGCATTGTTGTCAAGGGTCAATTGGGTGGGAAAATTGTTTGATATTTAAACTGTCCAATTGGGTAATGTTACGTCACAAAGTGTAAACTAAAGTGTACACCATAGTGTATATGTGGCAAGGTCCTTACCCGTTGAACTTTGCTATTTGTACACTGATTTTTGACATGTTGTTAGACACTTGCATTGTTGTCAAGTGTCAAATGGATGGAAAAACTATTTGAAATTTAAACTCTCCAGAAGAGTAATTTCACGTGGCAAAGTGTAAACTAAAGTGTACGCCATAGTGTATATGTAACAAGATTCTTACCGATTGAACTTTGCTATTTGTCCACTGATTTTCGGCACATTGTTTGAAACTTGCATTGTTGTCAAGTGTCAATTGGGTGGAAAAATTGTTTGAAATTTCAACTGTCCAACAGGATAATGTCACGTGGCAAAGTGTAAACAAAAGTGTACACCATAGTGTACATGTGGCAAGGTCCTTACCTGTTGAACTTTGCTATTTGTACACTGATTTTCGACACATTGTTTGACATTTGCATTGTTGTCAAGTGTCAATTGGATGGGAAAACTATTTGAAATTTAAACTGTCCAATAGAGTAATGTCACGTGGCAAAGTGTAAATTAAAGTGTACGCCATAGTATACAAGTAGCAAGGTTCTTGCCGATTGAACTTTGCTATTTGTACACTCATTTTTAACACGTTGTTTCACACTAGTATTATTGTCAAGTGTCAATTGGATGGGAAAACTATTTGAAATTAAAAAAATCCAACAGGGTAATGACATGTGACAAAGAGTAAAGTAAAGTGTTAACCATAGTGCATATGTCAGAAGGTACTTACCGATTGATCTTTGCTATTCGTACACTAATTTTTAACACGTTGTTTGACACTTGCATTGTTGTCAAGTGTCAATTCGATGGAAAACTGTTTGAAATTTAAACTACCCAACAGGATGATGTCACGTGGCAAAGTGTATACAAAAGTGTACACCATAGTGTACATGTGGCAAGATCCTTACCTGTTGAACTTTACATTTTGTGCACTGATTTTCGACACGTTGTCTGACACTTGCATTGTTATCAATTGTCAATTGGATGGGAAAATTGTTTGACATTAAACTGTCCAATCGAGTAATGTCATGTGACGAAGTGTAAACTAAAGTGTACGCCATAGTATACATGTAGCAAGGTTCTTGCCGATTGAACTTTGCTATTAGTACACTCATTTTTGACATGTTGTTTCACACTTGTATTCTTGTCTAGTGGCAATTGATGGGAAAACTATTTGAAATTAGAACTGTCCAACAGGGTAATGACATGTGACAAAGAGTAAACTAAAGTTTTCACCACAGGGCATATGACGCAAGGTTCTTACCGATTGATCTTTGCTATTCGTACACTGATTTTTAACACGTTTGAAACATGCATTGTTGTCAAGTGTTAATTGGGTGGGAAAACTGTTTGAAATTTCAACTGTCCAACAGGATAATGTCACGTGGCAAAGTGTAAACAAAATTGTACACCATAGTGTACATGTGGCAAGATCCTTACCTGTTGAACTTTACTTTTTGTACACTGATTTTTGACATGTTGTCTGACACTTGCATTGTTGTCAAGTGTCAATTGGATGAGAAAATTGTTTGAAATTTAAACTGTCCAATAAAGTAATGTCACATGGCAAAGTGTAAACTAAAGTGAATGCCATAGTGTACATGTTGCAAGGTTCTTACCGATTGAACTTTGCTATTTGTACACTAATTTTTGACACATTGTTTCACGCTTGCATTGTTGTCAAGTGTCAATAGGATGGGAAATTTATTTGAAATTTAAACTGTCCAACAGTGTAATGTCACGTGGAAAAGTGTAATCTAAAGTGTACACCATGGTGTACTTGTTGCAAGGTCCTCACCGATTGAACTTTGCTATTTGTAAATTTATTTTTGGCACATTCTTTGACACTTGCATTATTGTGAAGTGTCAATTGGATGGAAAAACTATTTGAAATTTAAACTGTCCAACTGGGTAATGTCATGTGACAAAGTGTAAACTAAAGTGTGTGCACCATAGTGTACATATAGCAAGGTTCTTACCGATTGAGCTTTGCTATTTGTACACTGATTTTTTAAATGTTGTTTGGCACTTGCATTGTTGTCAAGTGTTAATTGGATGGAAAACTATTTGAAATTTAAACTGTCTAATAGTGTAATGTCACGTGACAAAGTGTAAACCAAAGTGTATACCATAGTATACATGTAGCAAGGTCCTTAAAGATTAAACTTTTCTATTTGTAAGCTGATTTTTGACACGTTCATTGACACTTGCAATATTGTCGCGTGTCAATTGGATGGGAAAACTATTCAAAATTTAAACTGTCGAACAAGGTAATGTCATGTGTCAAAGTGTAAACTATAGTGTAAACCGTAGTGTACATATAGCAAGGTCCTTACTGATTGAACTTTGCAATTTGTAAACAAATTTTTGACATGTTGTTTGACACTTGCATTGTTGTCAAGTGACAATTGGAGGGGAAAACTATTTGAAATTTAAATTGTCCAACAGGGTAATGTCACGTGGCAAAGTGTAAACTAAAGTGTACACCATAGTGTATATGTAGCAAGGTTCCAACCAATTGAACTTTACTATCTGTACACAGATTTCTGACCCATTGTTTGACACTTACATTGTTGTCAAGTGTCCATTGGATGGGAAAAAATTTTGAAAGTTAAACTGTCCAACAGAGTAACGTCATGTGGCAAAGTGTACAACATAGTGTACAAGTAGCAAAGTGCTTACCGATTGAACTTTGCTATTTGTACACTGGTTTTTGACAAGTTATTTGACACTTACATTGTTGTCAAGTATCAATTCGACGGGAAAACTATTTGAAATTTTAACGGTCCAACAGGGTAATTTCACGTGGTAAAGTGTAATAAAGTGTCTGCACCATAGTGTACATGTATCAATGTTCTTATTGCTTAAACTTTGCTATTTGTAAACTGATTTTTGACACGTTGTTTGACACTTCCATTTTGTCAAGTGTCAATTGGATTGGAAAACTATTTGAAATTTAAACTATTCAATAGGGTAATGTCACGTGTCAAAGTGTAAACTAAAGTGTGCACCATCGTGTATATGCAGTACAGTCCTTACCAATTTAACCTTACTATTTGTACACTGATTTTTGACCCATTGTTTGACACTTGCATTGTTGTTAAGTGTCAATCGAATGGGAAAATTGTTTGAAAGTTAAATTGTCCAACGGGATAATGTCACGTGGCAATGTGTAAACTAAAGTATACACCATAGTGTACATGTATGAAGGTGCTTACCGATTGAACATTGTTATTTGTACACTGATTTTGAACACGTTGTTTGACACTTGAACTATTGTCAAGTGTCAGTCGGATGGGAAAACTGTTTGAAATTTAAGCTACCCAACAGAATAATGTCATGTGGCAAAGTGTAAACTAAAGTGTGTACACTATTGTGTAAATGTAGCAAGGTTCTCACCGATTGAACTTTGCTATTTGTACATTAATTTTGGATGCATTGTTTGACACTTGCATTGTTGTCAAGTGTCAGTTGGACGCGAAATCTGTTTGATATTTAAACTGTAACGCCCCAGATTTTATTGACTTAAATTTGAGGAGTTACCGATATCATTCCATAATCATACATCAAGTGGAAATAAAATTTAAAACTTAAAAACCTTAATTTATTGAAACTCAAACACTGAATCAAATAAACATAGTGTCATAAATGGAATTAAAGAGAAACATAAAATGTCTTAACAAATTTATTATGGATTCCTAAAAAAATTTCTTTTACTTGGCAACCTGCGCACCACTCAGCCACCATCCACGTTGACCAATCTGACCTGGAATGTTAAAATTGAAGGAATGAGTATTACTTAGTAGGATACGTGCGTCCAAACAATATAATAACTTTTAAAACATGAATCTATAACATTCCATACCATCATTTCATCAAAAGCAATCGGTGATCAATCGGAAGCTCTAGTACATTTGAGAAGACCCGAAGGCAATCTCACATTTCATTTCATAGGGACCCGCAGGTCAATTAGCATTTCATGAAATAAATCACATAAAAAAAATTATAATATTGCAAGGATGAATCACTTGCACATGGTATCCTACCTTATCAAATAAATGCTGAAAGAAAACTAAGAGTCACGTTCCAATTGTTTTCTTTTATTTCCTGCTTACGAATTGTTGCCTTGTATGGGCATGTAATAGATGAAAATAAAGAGGCAAGAGAATTATAATTTTTGTAGAATATGAATATAATAGGGGATTTTTGCTGAACTTAAGGAATGAAATCAAAATAAAGGAATGGGGTTGATGGCAAAAACATGTGTATGGCTTTAGTATTTATAGGCAAACATTAGGTATTTGATAAGGATTAGGATAATTTGCTTGGATTTTAAATTTCAAATATTGATCACTCTATCCATATACGATTTTCTTTAAAATACTAACCATATTTATCCACATGCTATATAAACAAAATTTGTTACATATATCCTTTTGTGATTTAAACCAAAAAAATTGATTAAGTTTGGATTAGATATATTCTCAACTTAAAGATAAGTCAATCGCACATAAAATAATTCTATAACAAATTTATTTGAATTTAAAAAA
>NW_019236408.1:0-2114 GCF_002742605.1 Olea europaea var. sylvestris
GAGGTTTGTGCTACAAACCATCCTTAAAACAAAAATCTCTTGAGAATATATTTGTTAAATCTTCTAAGACTACATGTAGTTTTACAATAAGATTGGACATATTGCATATAATTGTCTTGCTAAGAGGAGACTGTATTTTGAAATAAGAATAAGTGGATTCAAGAATCAACAAAAACTAACTATCAAGGACCCAAATTAATATGGGTACCAAAAGTCAAAAATTGAAATTATTTTTGTAGGTACCATCAAAAATTCGGAGCAAATGGTTCTTGGATAGTGGATGTTCAAAACACATGACCGGAGACAAATCATTACTATGTAATTTCAAAAAGAAAGATGGAGGTCATATGACGTTTGGAGATAATGCCAAAGGAAAAATAATTGGTATCGAAAATATTGGTAACCATCCTTCCCCTTCTATTGAAAATGTTCTATTGGTAGATAACCTTAAACATAATTTACAAAGCATTAGTCAATTGTGTAACAAAGGTTACAACATTAAATTTGATTCTTCCAAATGTCAAATTAAGGATACTACATCCAATGAGTTGGTTTTGTAGGAAGCTGAAATAAAGATGTTTATAGCATAAATATTGAACATAGAAATGATGAAAAATGTGTACTAAGTTTGAAAGAAGATACTTGGCTTTGGCATAGGAAACTAGGACATGTTAGCATGGACCTTCTCTCAAGAATTTCAAAACACTGCCTTGTTAAAGGATTGCCAAGCTTGAAATTTGAAAAAGAAAGAATTTGTGAAGCCTGTCAATTTGGTAAACAAGTAAAAAGTTTGTTCAAACCAAAAATGTAATCTTCAACTACAAAACCTTTACAACTTCTCCATATGGATCTTTTTGGACCATCTAGAACCGCAAGTTTAGGTGGAAAATATTATGCTTTTGTTATAGTTGATGGTTTTTCTAGATACACTTGAGTCATATTTTTGAGCCAATGAAGTACTAAAATCTTTTAAGAATTTTTGTAAGAAAGTCCAAAATGAGAAATGATATTCTATAATTTCAAGTAGGAGTGACCATGGTGGAGAATTTGATAATGTCGCTTTTGATGATTTTTGTAATGAAAATGGATATGCACATAATTTCTCGGCTCCTAGAACTCCTCAACAAAATGGTGTAGTAGAAAGGAAGAATCGCACATTGCAAGAAATGACTAGAACCATGCTAAATGAAAACAAACTACCAAAATATTTTTTAGCCGAAGCCGTAAATATTGCTTGCTACATTGTTAATAGAGTTTTAGTTAGTCGAAAGAAAATTAAAACTCCTTATGAACTTTGTAAAAACAAAATTCCTAATATTAGTTATTTCAAAGTTTTTGGTTGCAAATGTTTCATTTTAAACACTAAAGATAATTTGGGAAAATTCGACTCAAAATCCGATATTGGTATTTTCCTAGGATATTCATCGACTAGCAAAGCTTATAGAGTATTCAACAAAAGAACTCTAGTCGTTGAAGAATCCGTACATGTCTCATTTGATGAAACTAATATCCTTGATCGTGAGAAAAGTATTGAAGATGATGTAGGTTTGGAGAGTTCATTCGAACAAATGAATATTCAAGATCAAAATCAAGGAGCTCAAAATGAAAGTCAAGAGCCAAATAATGAAGAAAGCAAAGAAAAATCAACCGATGCTCAAAACGACTCTACACTACCAAATGAATGGAGGCTCATCCCATCTCATCCAAATGAATTGATAATAGGCGATCTCTCTAAAGGTATTACTACTAGAAATTCTCTTAGAAATCATCTTGGAAGCTGTGCTTTTCTTTCTCAAATTGAACCTAAGGACTTCGAAGAAACCGAGTTTGATGAATTTTGGGTTCTAGCAATGCAAGAAGAGCTAAATCAATTTGAAAGAAATAATGTTTGGAATTTAGTTGCTAGACCTAATAATTAAACCGTGATTGGAACTAAATGGGTATTTAGAAACAAACGAGATGAAGATGGAAACATTGTGCGTAACAAGGCTAGATTAGTGGCCCAAGGTTATAATCAATAGGAAGGAATATATTTTGAAGAAACTTTTGCACCGGTAGCTAGATTAGAATCCATTCGTATGCTTCTTACATTTGCTTGCTACAAAGGTTTTACA
>NW_019236409.1:0-2114 GCF_002742605.1 Olea europaea var. sylvestris
CCTAGGAGGTATATATTGTGTTAATTCCTCAAAATTTTTATGTATGATAATATTATCAGTTATTTTTCTTAGATTTTTATGATAGCTAGTACCAAAAGCAAAAATTGATTTTATGCTTATACTAATAGCCTTACTTTTTCGTAACATTTTTAAGTTTCCAATTCTATAATATAGATTGAAACTTTGGTCAATATTATCATCAATTAGTGATATTTCATAATTTGGTTTTATTATAAATATTATCTTTTGATAGACTAAGTTTTCTACAACTGTTCCTAACAGAGCATCTATAGGATCTTGTAAGATTCTGTTGTCCATATAATATATTTCTATTGGTATGTTCATACCTTCTCTAAAGAATCATTTTACCATTATCTGGACTCCTCCTATTTCAATGCATTTCAACTTGTTTCTTATGTTTTTCGGAATTTTGGATAACTTTTGTTTTACCCATTCTTTTGTAATTATAGGAATTCTTGCTTTTCCTATAGTATATATTCTATATTGATAGACATTTCTTTATAATTCATATTTACAATTGTTTTATTTACTCTTGGTAGTATTCCTAAAAATCCTTGATGGAATACATCTTTTTCTTGTAGGTCTATTATTTTCTTGGTTATTCCTTTGTATTTTTTAATATCAAAGGTAATTTCTTGATGTATACCTTCTATCGAGTCTTCAACTTATTCAATTGTTTCTACTTCTATTTCTAGGTCTGCTTGTTGTATCTCTTGATTCATATATATTATCTCCTCAAAATCTTCCTCTAAAGAGGATGTATCTAATTCATAAATGCTACTGCATTCACTATTTAAATCTTCAAAGTATTCAATCGGTTCTATATCACTATCATCTTGGAATTTTTCATAAATTCTAAGAATTTTTATATTCAGTCTATCCTTCTTTTTAGGATATTGAGGGGCAATGTGTCCTTCTTTATTACAGATGAAACATCTGCATTTTTTAATTTTTTAGGTTTAAGTTTTTTTTTCCAACTTCTTTTCTTGAAATATTTTTTGTGTGGTTTAAAATTTCTTTTCTTAAATCTTTTGTAGTTTTTGAATTTTCTTTTATATTTCTTATATGGTTTATGTTTCTTCTTATGGCATCCAAATTGTTCAATTTGGCTTATATCTTTGTAACAACACAAGGAATTCTTCCTTATTTTATATGCTTTCTGATTTTTTAGAGCTTCTCTACATCACATACCTATCATTCTTTTTGTAAATTCAATCATACTTTCAAGAATATCTATTTTTACTCCTTCCTCTTCTCCTAAAGGTAGTAATTTCTCATATTCTTTTAATAGCTTAATTCCCCGTGGGAATGGTAATTTTGTAAAATAAGACCTTAGTATAGGTTTATTTTCTTGATAATCTCCTTGGTTTAATATATAGTATAATTCTTCAAATTTACATGTATATCTTTCTAATTCACACATATCGCATATCCTTAAATTTTTCATTGCTATCATTCCTTTATTATATTCATCTTGTTTTCTTTCTTCTTCATTAGAAGCATATCTATCTCCCAAGAACTCTATTCTTAAGGCTTTTTCAAACCTTTTTAATATTTCTTGTATATTTTGATCATTTAAATTATTCCTATTATCTAATACTTCAGTTCTACCTTCTCCATACTTTATTCTTCCTTTAATAGATTCTGGTAACTTTCTTCACCATTCAGAAACAATTCCTTTGAATGTATGTTCTATAAATCCAAAAGCTGTATATGTTTCTCATTTATTAAATTGTATAGCTAAGTCTGTATTTTTCATCCATGTTTCAATAGCTTTATTTTTATTTACACAGTCTAGATCTAACCATATTCCTGTTGCATGGATTGGTTCATTGTAAGATTTCATTGGATTTATTTCTTTTATGGATTGTTTTCTTATATTTCCAGTGTATCTTTTTTGTGTCTTTCTATATTGATTAATACCTTCCTTAAGAGGTATTGTAGTATAATAAGGATAATCGTATTCTTCATCACTACTGAATTCTATTTTTATATTTCGACTTGTTGATTGATTAGTATTCATCTTTGTATTTTCCATTTTTTCAGTTAATTCTTTTAACTGTTTTTTATATTCATCATACTCTTCACCAGTA
>NW_019236410.1:0-2114 GCF_002742605.1 Olea europaea var. sylvestris
TTATTTCTAAATTCATTGCTTGATAGTCAAGAGACTTTGGTAGCATCAATTAGTAACTCTATTCCGAATGGTGTGCTTGGACTTATTCTAGTTAATGACAGTTTGTTTAATGAAGAAATAAGAAGGAAAGACCTGGATAAGAATGATGCACAAGTTCTTATTGCAGAGAGTAAAAGAAAAGCTCCTAAGGGAAGTGGTAATTTCAGAAGTCGGTAAAAGGCAAAAGGAAATGTCAAATGCTTTTAATGTGATAAAAAAGGGTCATAAAAAAAATTGCATGGCTTGGAAAAAACTGAAAGAGTAGAAAAATCAGAAGAAGACTAATCATCATACAATAGTTAGTACTTCAGGTGAGGAAGTAGTGGTAGTAGTTTTTCTGCTAAAAATGAGCAGTGTTGTCACGTTGCAGATTCATCTATTAAATGAGTTATTGTTTTAGCGACTTCTTACAATGTTAATTCAAGACGAGAGCTCTTCGCTTTAAACAAATTGAGTAATTTTTGCAGGTGAAGATGGTTAATGACAGTTTTGCTAGCACTACCGAAATTGTTGATATTTGTCTTCAATCTATTGAATGCAGCTTGACATTGAAGAATGTGAGACAAGTTTTAGACATATGCCTAAATTAACCATCTACAAATGTCTTTGATGATGCTGGGTATGACAGTTATTTTGGTAGCGGAAAATGGAAACTAATAAAAATGTTGATGGTATTTGCTAAAGAAAAGATTTGTTGCCCACTTCACAAGACACAAGAAAAGATTTGTTGCACTTCAAAAAGGTTTTATACCATGTTGGAACGGGATATAAGAAAAATTATAAAATGTCTCCGAACTAATAATGGAATAGAATACGTGTCTATAGTCTTTGAAGATTAACGCTCAGAGATTGATATTAGACATGAGAAAATAGTTTCTAGTACCCTAAAACACAATGGCATAGCTAAAAGAATGAACTACACCATTGTGGAAAAGGTTAGAAGTATGTTAAAGATGGTTGGGTTACCTAAGTCATTTTGTGGTGAAGCTACACGTATGACGTTCTACCTAATCAATCGGTCTACATAAATTCCTTTGAATTTTGAAATTTCAGAAAATATGTGGACATGAAGTGATTTTTATTATTTTAAATTGAAGATTTTTGGATGCAAGCCAATTGCACATGTGCCTAATGAACAATGCTTGAAACTAGATGATAAAGCTAATGCTTTCATTTTCGTTGGTTATGGAGATGTAGAATTTAGTTGTAAACTATGGGATCAAGAAAAGTAGAAAAACAATTAGAAACAGAGTTGTGATTTTTCAAGAAAATTAGAAATTAAATAAATTTCGAGAAATTTGGGAATCAAAGACATGTAATGAGGATGCTATTGACTTTACACCTATCTCTTTGCCTCCAGAGAAGGTACTCAAGAGATAGAGACACACATTGATAGTCATATAGCTGAGCCAACAGAGGTTGATGAAATTGATCTAGAGAATGTTGAGTAGGGAGAATAACCTACTACATCAGAACCTCATATTAGGAGATTCACCAACTAGAGTCATCCATCAACCAGGTATTCTGCATTAGATGATATGTTGATAACTGATGAGCGGAAGCTAGATTGCTTTCAGGAAATACAATCTCATAAGAACAAACAGAGTTAGATGAAGGCTATGCTGGTAGAGACGAATCTTCGCAGAAAAATAATACTTATTAGCTAGTAGACCTTCCTAAAGGTAAAAGGGCATTGAAAAATAAATGGGTGTTCAAACTAAAGAAATATGGCACAAAGATAGTGAAATATAAAGCTTGATTGGTGGTGAAGGGCTTCGATCAGAAGAAATGAAATAGCTTCGATAAGATATTATCTCCTGTTGTCAAAATGACTTCTATTCGTATGGTTTTGGGTTTAATAGCTAGTTTGAATCTTAAGTTTGAGCATTTAGATGTGAAAATCTCTTTTCCTATGTTGATTCGAAGGAAAAAAATTACATTTTTCAGTAAGAGGGATTTGAAGTAAGAGGAAAATAAAATATGATTTACTTGTTGAAAAAAAGTTTGTATGGGTTGAAACAAGCTCCAAGATAGGGGCATAAGAAGTTTTGAATAACTTCGAAAGATATTCTTTC
>NW_019236411.1:0-2114 GCF_002742605.1 Olea europaea var. sylvestris
GCAATTCGCAAAAATGATCAAACTCGAAGTTATCATGAAATCAAAAACCACTTTTCATTTGCTTGATTCCAATCGAATTGGACCAGCAATTTGCCGAAATTGATAAAATCCGAAGTTATCATGAAATCGAAAACCACTTTTCATTGGCTCGATTCCAACCGAATTAGACTAGCAATTTTTCGAAAACGATCAAACCCGTAGTTATCATGAAATCGAAAGCCACTTTTTATTTGCGCGATTCCAACCGAATTAGACTAGGAATTCCCCGAAAATGGTCAAACCCAACGCTACCATGAAATCAAAAACCACTTTTCAATGGCTCGATTCCGATCAAATTGGACTACCAACTTGCCGAAATTGATCAAAACCGAAGTTATCATGAAATCGAAAACTACTTTTCATTGGCTCGATTCCAACTGAATTAGACTAGAAATTTTTCGAAAACGATCAAACCAGAAGTTATCATGAAATCGGAAGCCACTTTTTATTGGCTTGATTCCAATCGAATTAGAGTAGCGATTTGCCGAAAATGATCAAACCCGAAGTTATCATGAAATCAAAAACCACTTTTTATTTGCTCAATTCCAATCGAATTATACTAGCAATTAGCCGAAAACAAACAAACCCGACGTTATCATGAAATCAAAAATCACTTTTCATTGGCTCGATTCCAATCGAATTAGACTGGCAATTCGCAAAAATGATCAAACTCGAAGTTATCATGAAATCAAAAACCACTTTTCATTTGCTTGATTCCAATCGAATTGGACTAGCAATTTGTTGAAATTGATAAAACCCGAAGTTATCATGAAATCGAAAACCACTTTTCATTGGCTCGATTCCAACCGAATTAGACTAGCAATTTGCTAAAAATGATCAAACCCGAAGTTATCATGAAATCGGAAGCCACTTTTTATTGGCTTGATTCCAATCGAATTAGAGTAGCGATTTGCCGAAAATGATCAAACCCGAAGTTATCATGAAATCGGAAGCCACTTTTTATTGGCTTGATTCCAATCGAATTAGAGTAGCGATTTGCCGAAAATGATCAAACCCGAAGTTATCATGAAATCGGAAGCCACTTTTTATTGGCTTGATTCCAATCGAATTAGAGTAGCGATTTGCCGAAAATGATCAAACCCGAAGTTATCATGAAATCGGAAGCCACTTTTTATTGGCTTGATTCCAATCGAATTAGAGTAGCGATTTGCCGAAAATGATCAAACCCGAATTTAGCATGAAATCAAAAACCACTTTTTATTGGCTCAATTCCAATCGAATTAGACTAGCAATTAGCCGAAAACGAACAAACCCGACGTTATCATGAAATCAAAAATCACTTTTCATTGGCTCGATTCCAATCGAATTAGACTGGCAATTCGCAAAAATGATCAAACTCGAAGTTATCATGAAATCAAAAACCACTTTTCATTTGCTTGATTCCAATCGAATTGGACTAGCAATTTGCCGAAATTGATCAAACCCGAAGTTATCATGAAATAGAAAACCACTTTTCATTGGCTCGATTCCAACCGAATTAGACTAGCAATTTTTCGAAAACGATCAAACCCGTAGTTATCATGAAATCGAAAGCCACTTTTTATTTGCGCGATTCCAACCGAATTAGACTAGGAATTTCCCCAAAATGGTCAAACCCAAAGCTACCATGAAATCAAAAACCACTTTTCAAAGGCTCGATTCCGATCAAATTGGACTACCAACTTGCCGAAATTGATCAAAACCGAAGTTATCATGAAATCGAAAACTACTTTTCATTGGCTCGATTCCAACTAAATTAGACTAGAAATTTTTCGAAAACGATCAAACCAGAAGTTATCATGAAATCGGAAGCCACTTTTTATTGGCTTGATTCCAATCGAATTAGAGTAGCGATTTGCCGAAAATGATCAAACCCGAATTTATCATGAAATCAAAAACCACTTTTTATTGGCTCAATTCCAATCGAATTAGACTAGCAATTAGCCGAAAACGAACGAACCCGACGTTATCATGAAATCAAAAATCACTTTACATTGGCTCGATTCCAATCGAATTAGACTGGCAATTCGCAAAAATGATCAAACTCGAAGTTATCATGAAATCAAAAACCACTT
>NW_019236412.1:0-2114 GCF_002742605.1 Olea europaea var. sylvestris
CCCCCGGCGCGATTTTTGTTTCCGATCAATCAGTCAAATTTTAGCAGATTCCGACACCGTCGCGAAAAATAACGAAATTGCCCTCGACTCGATTTTTGTTTACGATTAATCTGTAAAATTTTAGCCGTTTGCGACACCGTCGGGAAAAATGACGAAATTGTCCCCGGAGCGATTTTTTTTCCGATCAATGTGTCAAATTTTAGCCGATTTCGACACCGTCGCGAAAAATGACGAAATTGCCCTCGGCGCGATTTTTGTTTCCGATTAATCTGTCAAATTTTAGCCGATTCCGACACCGTCGAGAAAAATGACGAAATTGTCCCCGGTGCGATTTTTGTTTCCGATCAACCTATCAAATTTTGGCCCATTCCGACACCGTCGCGAAAAATGACAAAATTGTCCACTGCACGGCTTTTGTTTCGGATCAACCTGCCAAATTTCAGTTGATTTCTACAACGTCGGGAAAATGGCGAAATTGCCCCCGGCGCGATTTTGTTTCCAATCAAGCTGCCAAATTTCAGCCCATTCCGACACCGTCGCGAAAAATTACGAAATTGCCCCCGGCGCGATTTTTTTTTCGATCGATCGGTTAAATTTTAGCCGATTCCGACACCGTCGTGAAAAATGACGAAATTGCCCACGCGCGATTTTTGTTTCCGATTAATCTGTAAAATTTTAGCCGATTGCGACACCGTCAGGAAAAATGACGAAATTGTCCTCGTCGCGATTTTTGTTTCCGATCAATCTGTCAAATTTTAGCCGATTCCGACAACGTCGTGAAAAATGACGATATTGCCCACGGCGCAATTTTTGTTTCCGATCAATCAGTCAAATTTTAATCCATTCCGACACCGTCGTGAAAAATGACGAAATTGCCCCCGGCGCGATTTTTGTTTCCGATCAATCAGTCAAATTTAAGCCCATTCCGACGCCGTCGCAAAAAATAACAAAATTTCCCCCTGCGCGATTTTTGTTCCGATCAATCTGTCAAATTTTAGCCGATTCCGACACCGTCGCGAAAAATACCGAAATTGTTCCCGGCACGATTTTTGTTTTCCGATCAATCTGTCAAATTTTAGCCGATTCCGACACCGTCGCGAAAAATGACGAAATTGCCCCCGGCGCGCTTTTTGTTTCTGATCAACCTATCAAATTTTAGCCCATTCCGACACCGTCGCAAAAAATAACAAAATTTCCCCATGCGCGATTTTTGTTTCCGATCAATCTGTCAAATTTTAGACGATTCCGACACTGTCGTGAAAAATGACGAAATTGCCCCCCAGCGCGATTTTTGTTTCCGATCAATCAATCAAATTTTAGCCGATTCCGACACCGTAGCGAAAAATAACGAAATGTTCCCGACGCGATTTTTGTTTTCCGATCAATCTGTCAAATTTTAGCCGATTACGACACCGTCGCGAAAAGTGACGAAATTGCCCCCGGCGCGCTTTTTGTTTCCGATTAATCTGTCAAATTTCAGCCGATTCCGACACCGTAGCGAAAGATGACGAAATTGTCGCCGGCGCGATTTTTGTTTCCGATTAATCTGTCAAATTTTAGCCGATTCCGACACCTTCGAGAAAAATGACGAAATTGCCCCCGGCGCGAATTTTGTTTCCGATCAATCAGTCAAATATTTGCCGATTCCGACACCGTCGCGAAAAATGACGAAATTGCCCCCGGCGCGATTTTTGTTTCCGATCAATCAGTCAAATTTTTGCCGATTCCGACACCGTCGCGAAAAATGACGAAATTGTCCCCGGCGCGATTTTTGTTTCTGATCAATGTGTCAAATTTTTGCCCATTCCGACACCGTCGCGAAAAAGTACGAAATTGTCCCCGGCGCGATTTTTGTTTCCGATGAATCTGTCAAATTTTAGCCGATTTCGACACCGTCGCGAAAAATGACGAAATTGCCGTCGACGCGATTTTTGTTTCCGATTAATCTGTTAAATTTTAGCCGATTCCGACACCGTCGCGAAAAAAGACGAAATTGCCCCCGTTGCGATTTTTGTTTCCGTTTAATCTGTCAATTTTAGCCGATTCCGACACCGTCGCGAAAAATGACGAAATTGTCCCCGGCGCGATTTTTGTTTCCGATCAATCAGTCAAAT
>NW_019236413.1:0-2114 GCF_002742605.1 Olea europaea var. sylvestris
GAACACAATCGAACAGGGAAACTTCATAATCATACAACTTCACACCATAAATCGAAAACAGGGGAAGACACTTACCACACACGGGTTGGGGAAGAGAGCCTCGAATGTAGGCTGCAATGTCCACTGGATGTTCGTCTTCTTTGAAGTCCGTTTCGTCTTCTTCATGGGTTTTCGCAGGTTTCGTAGTGGATGGCAAGTGGAAGGAAGTTGCAACTGATGTGTTTGATGTTGAGGAGAGAAATGTGTGTAATGACCATGTTGCCCTTCACTTATTTGGGGAAAATTCTTGAAATTATCATTAAAGGGGTCAACTGACGGTTTTGGAGGTCAAATAGAAGGAAATCATCATTTTGGACTGGCCCCACACATTTTTTAAAGGTTTGATATCTCCGGTGGCACAAACTAAAGGTTCGGACAAAGTCTGCTAATAAATGAAAGGTTTGGTACCTAGGCTACAATTTTCCCTTTTTTTATATTGAATAAATCAAATTATTTTAATTTTAATTTTTTCTAAACAAATTAACAATTTCTAAATTTAAATTTTTGGCCCCATAATTTGTTTCATTTCTAATTTTTTAATTTTTTTGCCCAATTACCCATTTTATTGTTTCGTTTCTTAGCCCAACAAGATCCAATCCACTAAATAACCCTAAACACCTATAATAAAGTGTATAACGTTGTCTCCACTCTCATACTCACTCTCGCAGCCTTCCTGACATTCCAAAATCTATGCAATCGACAGTCGACGCTGTGACCTCCGATCGAAGCTGTGACCTCCGCCAACCGAAACTTTGACTGTAGTGATAATTTGAACAAGATAATTCTACTAGTCTCTGATATTCCAAAATCATTGAATGTATCATTAGTTGTATTTATATGATGTTATAAATATTAAAAAATCTAATTATAGTACGAAATCGAATGGAATCGAACCGAACCGAATTGAACCAAACGAAACCGAACCCGAACGGTACCATAATTATATTTGGACCCGACAATTCCATTTACTAAATATCCAAAAATTTTGGTTCGATTCGATTATCTTTAAAATCGAACCGAACCGACCCACGCCAACCTCTAATCGTCAGTGAAAAGGACCAACAAGAGACTCTGGGCCTTTATTGAGTTGGGCGGTGTGGCGGCAGTAGAGCATCATTCGAAATTCCAAATTTGTGAACACAAAATGATTTATATTCAATTAAAAGTATTAGTATCATGGTGTATAAATTAGAATTTAGTGATCTGGCAAATTAAATTTAGGTAACCTAAACTAATTCTAAAAAATGAAATTAATCCTATTATGTAATTATTATAATTAAATGTTTATCATTAGATTGTCAAAGTCAATTAGTATGGATTGGAAAGGAATCTAACTAAACTAGAAAATAAAATTTAATTTTAATTAAAATATATCTTTTGATCCTCATCTCTCTTTCGAACCGAATATCAATTCCAACAATTCGATAGATTGATTCTATTTCCTAGATCCAATAATGTATGATTTTGATTTACTCATTTGTTCTAATTAATAATTACACAATCAAAATTTTGATGAATTTTTCTTCTTCCTTTCACGATCTCGATATTAAACTAAAATATAATTAATTTTTATGAATTAATAGGTGTTTGAACAATCAACTCGCTCTCAAAAATGAGTAATAAATTGTTTTATAATCTCAAATAAAAAATACATGAGTGAAATAAGAAATATTTACGCCACAATTTATATTTTTACATATAGTAAAAATATACAGAATTGGCGAAATAAATTTTAAAAAATTATAATTTGTTATATTTAGTTTTATACTGTCTAATTCATCAAACATTGTACCGTCTAATAAGTGCTAATACATCAATTATGCTGGGGTGCCAAAATTATTTTGACACCCCAACTGACCTAAACTCATAGTCGGGTTGGATGGGATGTCATTTCTTACATTTTTATTCACATGAGGTTGGCGATGTGAGGGTCGGTCACTTAGGCAGGCAAAATTCATCCGACAACATGGCTTTATTCACTAATACATTTGCAATGAAAATGTCGGAATTACAGTTGCAGGAGATTTTTGTCCTTGGTTCGTAGCATCGAGGACACAAGTAGCGTGACACATCTT
>NW_019236414.1:0-2114 GCF_002742605.1 Olea europaea var. sylvestris
AATGACGAAATTGCCCCCGGCGCGATTTTTGTTTCCGATCAATAAGTCAAATTTTAGCCGATTCCGACACCGTCGCGAAAAATCCCGAAATTGCCCCAGGCGCGATTTTTTTTTCCGATCAATTAGTCAAATTTTAGCCTATTCCGACCCCGTCGCGAAAAATGACAAAATTGCCCCCGGCGTGATTTTTGTTTCCGATCAATAAGTCAAACTTTAGCCGATTCCGACCCCGCCGCGAAAAATGACGAAATTGCCCCCGGCGCGATTTTTGTTTCCGATCAATTACTCAAATTTTAGCCGATTCCGACCCCGTCGCGAAAAATGACGAAATTGCCCCGACGCGATTTTTGTTTCCCATCAATCAGTCAAATTTTAGCCGATTCCGACCCCGTCGCGAAAAATGACGAAATTGCCCCCGGCGCGATTTTTGTTTCCGATCAATTACTCAAATTTTAGCCGATTCCGACACCGTCGCGAAAAATGACGAAATTGCCCACGGCGCGATTTTTATTTTCGATCAATCAGTCAAATTTTAGCCGATTCCGACACCGTAGCGAAAAATAACGAAATTGCCCCCGGCACGATTTTTGTTTCGGATCAATCGGTCAAATTTTATCCGATTCCGACACCGTCGCGAAAAATGACGAAATTGCCCCCGGCGCGATTTTTATTTCCGATCAATCCGTCAAATTTTAGCCCATTCCGACACCGTCGCGAAAAATGACGAAATTGCCCCCGGCGCGATTTTTATTTCCGATCAATCCGTCAAATTTTAGCCCATTCCGACACCGTCGCGAAAAATGACGAAATTGCCCCCGGCGCGATTTTTATTTCCGATCAATCCGTCAAATTTTAGCCCATTCCGACACCGTCGCGAAAAATGACGAAATTGCCCCCGGCGCGATTTTTATTTCCGATCAATCCGTCAAATTTTAGCCCATTCCGACACCGTCGAGAAAAATGACGAAATTGCCCCCGGCGCTACTTTTGTTTCTGATCAATCAGTCAAATTTTAGCCGATTCCGATACCGTCACGAAAAATGGCAAAATTGCCCCCGGCGCGATTTTTGTTTCCGATCAATCTGTTAAATATTAGAGGATTCCGACACCGTCGCGAAAAATAACGAAATTGCCCCCGGCGCAATTTTTGTTTCGGATCAATCGGTCAAATTTTATCCGATTCCGACACCGTCGCGAAAAATGACGAAGTTGCCACCGGCGCGACTTTTATTTCCGATAAATCAGTCAAATTTTAGCCCATTCCGACACCGTCGCGAAAAATGACGAAATTGCCCCCGGCGCGATTTTCGTTTCGGATCAATCGGTCAAATTTTAGCCGATTACGACACCGTCGCGAAAAATGACGAACTTGCCCCCGGCGCGATTTTTATTTCCGATAAATCAGTCAAATTTTAGCCGATTCCGACACCGTCGCGAAAAATAACGAAATTGCCCCGGCGCGATTTTCGTTTCCGAACAATCAGTCAAATTTTAGCCGATTCCGACACCGTCGCGAAAAATAACGAAATTGCCCCGGCGCGATTTTCGTTTCCGAACAATCAGTCAAATTTTAGCCGATTCCGACACCGTCGCGAAAAATAACGAAATTGCCCCGGCGCGATTTTCGTTTCCGAACAATCAGTCAAATTTTAGCCGATTCCGACACCGTCGCGAAAAATGACGAAATTGCCCCCGGCGCGATTTTCGTTTCGGATCAATCGGTCAAATTTTATCAGATTCCGACACCGTCGCGATAAATGACGAAATTTCCCATGGCGCGATTTTTATTTCCGATCAATCAGTCAAATTTTATCCGATTCCGACACCGTCGCGAAAAATGACGAAATTGCCCCGGCGCGATTTTCGTTTCCGATCAATCAGTCAAATTTTAGCCGATTCCGACACCGTAGCGAAAAATTACTAAATTGCCCCCATCGCGATTTTTGTTTTCGATCAATCTGTGAAATTTTAGCCGATTCCGACACCGTCGCGAAAAATGACGAAATTGCTGCCGGCGCGATTTTTGTTTCAGATCAATCTGTTAAATATTAGCGGATTCCGACACCGTCGCGAAAAATAACGAAATTGCCCCCGGCGCGATTTTTGTTTCGGAT
>NW_019236415.1:0-2114 GCF_002742605.1 Olea europaea var. sylvestris
TTATCAAGTTTTGACTTGAAGTACTACCATTCAACTAAATTTCAAACCGAAGGATGTAAAAAAATAGGAGTCGTAAAATTTTCAGATGTAAAATGTTATGCCTCGTCTTATGGGACATCTATTATTAACCATGTTGGCAACCATATAGAAAAATAGCCCAAAATTACTTAAGGCCCACCCTTCATGTCAATGTTTAGTGACCTAATCGAGGCTATCAAATAAAGGAAGTTGAAGTAATGCACTCATTTTAGTTGAAGTGGCATAGAGTTCGAACCTCCATGGCCGAGGCAAGGTGTCACGATCTAGTGTAGCCTTCTGAAGCGATAAACATTTATTCCACAAGGCCTCTTCCATAGTTTGGCCTCGTTCAGGAGATCTTTCCTACGATTAATTAATTCGACATCTCTATAGCAAAAAATGCCTCAGTCAATTTGTTGATATACTTTTTAGATGTCAAGCTATGGTCATAGGATGGCCACTTTCTGAATCATTTAATGTCACTAAGCTTAGAGTACAAAGGTTATACTTGTGAGGACGTAACGTCAGCCATTAAGATTAGATTACACGTCATCCATTCGACTTTACCTCTTTTACAATAAAAATTCGCACTTAATATTATTGACAGGTAATGCAATTTTATACTCTAATATAGTGCATTTACTTGACATTCTCTTCAACCCGATTATCATACATGCTTTTGTGGCTCTTTTTCATTGTTTATCCCATGTTACGCTCCGATCTTACACGTCTCGGACTCGCAGCACCACCTATTTTGACCTGAAAACGACCCTTCCGAAGTGTCTTCGAAGTGATATAGAAGCATCTTGCCTCCGAGGTCGACCTGAAAACGACCCTTCCGAAATGTCTCCGAAGTGATATAGAAGCATCTTGCCTCTGAGGTCGACCTGAAAACGACCCTTCCAAAGTGTCTCCGAAGTGATATAGAAGCATCTTGCCTCCGAGGTCGAGATCAAGTGGACCCTGTGCAGCACCACATTTTCCGACCTGAAAACGACTCTTCCGAAGTGTCTCCGAAGTGATATAGCGATTCCTACTACTGACCTGCCGAAGCATCTCGCCTCGAGATCAAGTGGACCCCGGTTAGAAGATCCGCCGCCAATTTGAGATTTGTCTTGCACCTAAGGTTTAAATTGATTTGACGTCTCCATGAGACTAGTTGATGTGACTTATCAACTTTATGTCAATTCAACTCAGAAGAAACAAACTGTCCGCCCACTCTACAAACGCGGCTGATTGACGCCTATGAGCGGACGCCTCATACCGTCAGATGTATACATGCGTTCCACATTCAACGGTTCATACTACCTATAAATACCTAAGGTTTGGCAAGAGGCAAAGGTAATGAAACTCTTACTACATAGCACTCCATAGCAAGTTTATATATTTTCTTCTCTCCCTTTATCATTGATTTGCATAGTCCCTGGGTACTGTTCCGATCACTTAAACCTGACTTGACCTTCGGAGTGTATACGGCCGCCACCACCCCAGCTGGTTCCGACTGTGTGCGCCTGACTATTCGCTGACTGTGCGCAGGGAGGAACACGTGGAGTAGCTTTCAGTTGGTCACGTGGAAAGACCAATTTTCGAGGTCAACATCTCACATCCAAATACATCTATAGTGCTGACTTGATCGTGTTTGCAACGTCATCTTCATTGGATCCATACATGTGGATGAAAGTGGAGCCAAATTTGTTGCCCACTCAAGCCAACCGAAAATCAAAATTGACACGAACAAAACTAGTCATTCAAATCTGTCAAGCAAGTAAAGCAAAACTATAGTTCTAATAATCACCATATCAAGTTGAAAATAGACAAAGTTCAAATAACCCTGTTTGACCCAAGTTCTTTCAAAAAAATATATTCCTAAACTGTGATTTGATATTATTTCAATCACATTTTTTGATAAAATAATATTACATGCAAATTCAAATTTTTTTTATTTTTTAATTACATATTTTTCATCAATATACTATTTAAAAATGAATTCTCATCAAAATAATATGGCTCAAACATGGGCTAAAAATAAAATAAAAAAGTAGAAAAATTCACACACAAAAATCTCACCCATTCCCAAACAAGGGTCTGAGCAAACA
>NW_019236416.1:0-2114 GCF_002742605.1 Olea europaea var. sylvestris
GGGCTCAAATTTGACAGGTTTATCGGGAACAAAAATTGCGCCGGGTGTAATTTCGTCATTTTTCGTGACTGTGTCGGAATTGGTTGAAATTTGACAGTTTGATCTAAATTAAAAATCGCGCAAGGGGCAATTTCGTCATTTTTCTCGACTGTGTCGGAATGGGCTCAAATTCGACAAGTTGATAGAGAACAAAAACCGCGCCGGGTGTAATTTCGTCATTTTTCACGACTGTGTCGGAACAGGCTCAAATTTGACAGTTTGATTGGAAACAAAAATCGCGCCGGGGGCAATTTCGTCATTTTTCTCGACTATGTCGAAATTGGCTGAAATTTTGCAGTTTGATGGGAAATAAAATTCGCGCCGGCGGCAATTTCGTCATTTTTCTCGACTATGTCGAAATTGGCTGAAATTTTGCAGTTTGATGGGAAATAAAATTCGCGCCGGCGGCAATTTCGTCATTTTTCTCGCCTGTGTCGGAATGGGCTCAAGTTTGACAGGTTGATTGGGAACAAAAGTCGCGCCGGGGGTAATTTCGTAATTTTTCTCGACTATGTCGAAATTGGCTGAAATTTAGCAGATTGATCTGAAATAAAAATCGCGCCGACGGCAATTTCGTCATTTTTCTCGACTGTGCCGGAATGAGCTCAAATTTGACAGGTTGATCGGGAACAAAAATGCACCGGGGGCAATTTCGTCATTTTTCTCGACGATGTCGGAATGGACTGAAATTTAACGGGTTGATCGAAAATAAAAATCGCGCCGGGGGCATTTTCGTCATTTTTCGCGACTGTATCGTAATGGGCTCAAATTTGAAAGGTTGATCGGGAACGAAAACCGCGCATGGGGCAATTTCGTAATTTTTCTCGACTGTGTCGGAATGGGCTCAAATTTGACAGGTTGATCGGGAACAAAAACCGCCCCGGGTGTAATTTCGTCATTTTTTGCGACTGTGTCGGAATTGGCTAAAATTTGACTGGTTGACTGGAAACAAAAACCGCGCCGGGGGCAATTTCGTCATTTTTCTCGACTGTGTCAGAATTGGCTAAAATTTGGCCGTTTGATCGGAAATAAAAATCACGCCGTCGGCAATTTCGTCATTTTTTTCGACTGTGTCGGAATGGGCTCAAATTTGACAAGTTGATCGGGAACAATAATAGCGCCGAGTGTAATTTCGTCATTTTTCGTGACTGTGTCGGAATTGGTTAAATTTTACCTGGTTGATCGGAAACAAAAACCGCGCCGACGGCAATTTCGTCATTTTTCTCGACTGTGTCGGAATTGGCTGAAATTTTTCAATTTGATCGTAAATAAAAATCGCGCCGGTGACAATTTCGTCATTTTTTTCGACTATGTCGGAATGGGCTCAAATTTGACAGGTTGATCGGGAACAAAAATTGCGCCGGGTGTAATTTCGTCATTTTTCGCGACTGTGTCGGAATTGGCTGAAATTTGACAGTTTGATCTAAATTAAAAATCGCGCAGGGGGCAATTTCGTCATTTTTCTCGACTGTGTCGGAATGGGCTCAAATTCGACAAGTTGATAGAGAACAAAAATCGCGCCGGGTGTAATTTCGTCATTTTTCGCGACTGTGTCGGAATGGGCTCAAATTTGACAGTTTGATGGGAAATAAATACGCGCCGACGGCAATTTCGTCATTTTTCTCGAATGTGTCGGAATGGGCTCAAATTTGACAGGTTGATCGGGAACAAAAATCGCGCCGAGTGTAATTTCGTCATTTTTTGCGATTGTGTCGGAATTGGCTAAAATTTGACTGGTTGATCGGAAACGAAAACTGCGCCAGGGGCAATTTTGTCATTTTTCTCGATTGTGTCGGAATTTGCTGAAATTTGGCCGTTTGATTGGGAACAAAAATTCCGCCGGGGGCAAATCCGTCATTTTTCTCGACAATGTCGAAATGGGCTGAAATTTCACGGGTTGATCGAAAATAAAAATCGCGCCGGGGGCAATTTCGTCCTTTTTCGCGACTGTGTCGTAATGGGTTCAAATTTGACAGGTTGATCGGGAACGATAACTGCGCATGGGGCAATTTCGCCATTTTTCGCGACTGTGTAGGAATGGGCGAAAATTTGACAGTTTGAACGGAAACCAAAAT
>NW_019236417.1:0-2114 GCF_002742605.1 Olea europaea var. sylvestris
CCAGTGCGATTTTTGTTTCCGATCAAACTGTCAAATTTGAGCCCATTCAGACACAGTCGAGAAAAATGACGAAATTGCCCCCGCCGCGATTTTTATTTCAGATCAAACTGCCAGATTTCAGCCAATTCCGACACAGTCGAGAAGAATGACGAAATTGCCCCCGGCGCGATTTTTGTTTCCGATCAACAAGTCAAATTTTAGCCAATTCCGGCACAGTCGCGAAAAATGACGTAATTACACCCGGCGCTATTTTTGTTCCTGATCAACCTGTCAAATTTGAGCCCATTCCAACACAGTCGAGAAAAATGACGAAATTGCCGCCGGTGGGATTTTTATTTCTGATCAAAGTGCCAAATTTCAGCCAATTCCGACACGGTCGAGAAGAATGACGAAATTGCCCCCGGCGCGATTTTTGTTTCCGATCAAACTGTCAAATTTGAGCGCATTCCGACAAAGTCGAGAAAAATGACGAAATTGCCCCTGGGGCGATTTTAATTTCAGATCAAACTGCCAAGTTTCAGCCAATTCCGACACAGTCGGGAAAAATGGCGAAATTGCACCCGGCGCGATTTTTGTTTCCGATCAACCAGTCAAATTTTAGCCAATTCCGACACAGTCGCGAAAAATGACGAAATTACACCCGGCGCGGTTTTTGTTCACGATCAAACAGTCAAATTTGAGCCCATTCCGACACAGTCGAGAAAAATGACGAAATTGCCCCTTGGGAGATTTTAATTTCAGATCAAACTGCCAAATTTCAGCCAATTCCGACACAGTCGAGAAAAATGACGAAATTGCCCCCGGCGCGATTTTTGTTTCCGATCAACCTGTCAAATTTCAGCCCATTCCGACTTCGTCGCGAAAAATGACGAAATTGCCCCCGGCACTATTTTTATTTCAGATCAAACTGCCAAATTTCAGCCAATTCCGACACAGTCGAGAAAAATGACGAAATTGCCCCCGGCGAGATTTTTGTTCCCGATCAACCGGTCAAATTTGAGCCCATTCCGACACAGTCGAGAAAAATGACGAAATTGCCGCCGGCGCGATTTTTATTTCCGATCAAACTGCCAAATTTCAGCCGATTCCGTCACCGTCGAGGAAAATGACGAAATTGCCCCAGTGCGATTTTTGTTTCCGATCAAACTGTCAAATTTGAGCCCATTCAGACACAGTCGAGAAAAATGACGAAATTGCCCCCGGCGCGATTTTTATTTCAGATCAAACTGTCAAATTTCAGCCAATTCCGACACAGTCGAGAAGAAAGACGAAATTGGCCCCGGCGCGATTTTTGTTTCCGATCAACCAGTCAAATTTTAGCCAATTCCGACGCAGTCGCGAAAAATGACGTAATTACACCCGGCGCTATTTTTGTTCCCGATCAACCTGTCAAATTTGAGCCCATTCCAACACAGTCGAGAAAAATGACGAAATTGCCGCCGGTGGGATTTTTATTTCTGATCAAAGTGCCAAATTTCTACCAATTCCGACACAGTCGAGAAGAATGACGAAATTGCCCCCGGCGCGGTTTTTGTTTCCGATCAACCAGTCAAATTTGAGCCCATTACGACACAGTCGAGAAAAATGACGAAATTGCCGTCGACGCGAATTTTATTTCCGATCAAACAGCCAAATTTCAGCCGATTCCGACACAGTCGAGGAAAATGACGAAATTGCCCCCGGTGCGATTTTTGTTTCCGATCAAACTGTCAAATTTGAGCCCATTCAGACACAGTCGAGAAAAATGACGAAATTGCCCCCGGCGCGATTTTTATTTCAGATCAAACTGCCAAATTTCAGCCAATTCCGACACAGTCGAGAAGAATGACGAAATTGCCCCCGGCGCGATTTTTGTTCCCGAACAACCAGTCAATTTTGAGCCCATTCCGATACAGTCGAGAAAAATGACGAAATTGCCGCCGGCGGGATTTTTATTTCCGATCAAAATTCCAAATTTCAGCCAATTCCAACACAGTCGAGAAAAATAACGAAATTGCCCCCAGCGCGATTTTTGTTTCCGATCAAACTTTTAAATTTGAGCGCATTCCGACACAGTCGAGAAATATGACGAAATTGCCCCTGGGGCGATTTTAATTTCAGATCAAACTGCCAAA
>NW_019236418.1:0-2339 GCF_002742605.1 Olea europaea var. sylvestris
AACCTACAACAATCTCCTTACATTTGGCTGATAAATCAATTAAACGACCAATGAAAATTATTGAAGATGTGCTAGTCAAGGTCGATAAGTTCATCTTCCCAGCTAATATCATAATTTTGGACATGGAAGAGGATTCAAACGTCCCTCTGATCTTGGGAAGACCCTTATTGGCTATCGGAAGAACACTTATTGATGTTAATGATGGAAAGATGATTACTCGGGTGGACAATGAGCAAGTCATATGATTAATGTGTTCAAGGCGATGAAATATCAATTAAGTTCATGAACCTGCTGCCAAGTAGATATTCTTGAGGAGCTTGTAACCGATGCATTTGAGGCAGAACATAGCGGTTATTGCACAATTGGAGGCAACAAGTTGTTGTCGATTTTTATCCCGCAAGTGTACGGATCGTAACAAGTAGTAAAGTGGACCTAAGAGCCCGAGTTTTCGATCCCACGAGGATTATACTTTAGCACTTAATTCAATTTTCTTTAACCACTATTTGATGAAAATAAACAAAAGCGATGATCGATTGTGATTTTTGATCTAACTACATAAAATGAGAATGGATGCAACAAAAAGTGATTTGGAATTCAAACAATAAATGGATGTTAGGGTGGAACAACTTCACCTATTGGTCACCTTTACTTCTAATATCGAGATTCATAAAATCTAAAGTAGTGTTCGGTCGAATTCTTCTATAGTATTCAATTTACAACTCTCGAAGTTTCATTGAGCCTACTTAACTACTTCAATTCTATAACTCTATGCAAATCAAACTTAGTTAAACGCACTAATAGTTCTAAGAACTCATTTATGATCAAGCAATTAATATAGGTATCTCTACACGTTATATTTATTTACCGATTTTTAATATATGGTCTAAACAAGAATTCGCGTCTCTACGCAATTATTGTTCACGAAATCATTGAATAATTGTCCAGAAAATTCAAAGCATTGACAACATGATTAAAATCCACACATATAATCGTAACGAATAAGAATCTCAAATAAAAGAAATAAAAGATCCTAAATAGGTTACATTGTTTACCATAAAATTAGGTTTAACTACTCATAGTAATGAAAAAAAAAAAACAAGAAGACATTATGGAAGACATCAACCAATTTTAAATAGGAATATAGAATAAGAAATCAATATTGGACAAAGATCTTCTTTCCCTTTCAATTTATGCAACAACCCTTGAATTGCTCGTTGTTTTTTTTCTTGAATTCTTCTCTTTAATCTTCAAGTGTGTCTCTTGCATCTCAACGGGCAAATCCCCTTCAAAAGTGTGAAAAAATTGTATCTATAGGTGCCTCCTCGTGTGTGTAGAAAGTAAAGTTTTTATGGGTTTTAAAACTGGCCAAAAACACGCCCTAGACGCAACCAAGCGACGCCTCGGTGCCTTGAAGTAGCGCTGTGGCGCCACCTTCGGGTAAAAATTTCTGGCTGCGTTTCTTTTAGTATTTTTACATAAATTTTTCTCCCGATGTCCGATTGAGACAATTCCAAGATGCGTTGAAAAGCTAACTCAAAGATCTACAACTTTGATTCAGATATCGTTTTCAAATTTGATCATTTTCTATGTCAAATAGGGTCTCAATATGAGGCTAAAATCGATGCATAACTTTTTTGGTTGGAAATTGATGTGTGATTATACTTTGATTATGTTTCATTCCTTTGACATCTTTCTTTATCCAATTGAACTCGAGCACTCTTGAATTTTCATCATGAGGTCTAACACAACTTTTGAGTATTTACATTTTCTTCCTTAAACTTTGGATGTCTTACAACTTAGCCATTTTCTCCAATCTTGCCCACTTTTGCTTCTTCCAATTTCTTATACCATCCTTAAATTTTACCTATTCAATACCAAATGCAACAATTTAGACCATAATTCATCCGAAAAGCAATTAAATATTATCGTTTTGAAACCTTGAATAAGTGTATAAAATACACTTATCAAATACCCCCAAATATAAACATTTGTTTGTCCTCAAAAAACCTATCATCTAAATGACTACGAATACACAAGCATGCAAAAGATAATAGTTGGAAAATCAGGCTTTTTACCTCAGGATTTGAGATTTTAATGTTTATTCCACAAACATGTTTCAAAGTCACAATACCAAACCAATATCTACTCTTCCAGTGCAAAATCGACGTGTGTGTGTGAAGAATTAAGAAATCAACCATGACTGCACAAATTTTTTCAATTCCCGACCCTCTGTGGTCAAATATATCCTTCCATTTCTCGTGTAATTCACACACCCCAAACTTACACTTTTTCACTCATTTCCAGTGTGTAACATAAGGTTAAATATTTCATGACTATCA
>NW_019236418.1:4284-5592 GCF_002742605.1 Olea europaea var. sylvestris
CCATGGTTTGGACACTTTCTCTTCAGTCATTAAATCTATTCCATGTCTCATGATAGCTTTCTCCCTTTTTCTGTTAAAATGTTCGAATTTCCAATCTGATTTTAGCTAATTTCGTCGATGGGAAGAATTTGTTGCAAAATTTTCTGGTCAGCTTTTCCCATGTAGTAATACTTCCATGAGGCTCTGTATCTAACCACTCTAATACAACATCTCTCAATGTAAATGCTAATAATCGCAATTTAATAGCATTTTTATTAACTCCTTAAGCATGGAAGTTTTGACAGTTTTTGAGAAATCTGGAGATATGTGTGTTTGGGTTTTCATGAGGTAACTCGTAAAATTAGAGAGTGTTGCTCATCAAGTTAATCCAATCTGGCCTAATCTAAATGTTATTCATCCCAAAATCTAGATACACGATACTGGAGCGTGTGAGTGCTGCTATAGGTGTCAGGAATATAGAAATGGCAAATCTCTTCATTTATTTTCCCTCGCTCATGCTACTGTTACGGTGGTGCTGCCACTCTTGCGATCATTTGTCCAATTAGGTGAATAGGGATGGAATATGTTGATTGTTAGCCATTTCATGTTACCATTTTTGTTTGTGTTCTTTGCTTCTTCGTCTGAAAGTACATTCTATTTTCGAATTAAACGGTTTAAGATCATCACCTTGGGTACGAAGTATACAATGAACACCTTTTTTCTGTAAATAAAAGAAAATAAATAAATCAAATAACAGTTAAAAATAAAATAATAGTCCTCGACAACAGCGCCAAAAATTTGTTGTCGATTTTATTCTGCAAGTATACAAATTGTGACAAGTAGTAAAGTGAACCTAAGAGTCCGGGAAGTCAATCCCACTAGGACTATATTTTAGCAATTAATTCAATTTTCTATAACCATTATTTGATGAAAATAAACAAAAACGATGATCGATTGCGATTTTTGATCTAACTACTTAAAATGAGAACGGATGTAATAAAAAGTGATTTGGAATTCAAACAATAAATGGATGTTAGGGTGGAACAACTTCATTGATTGGTTACCTTTACTTCTAATTTGAGATTCATAAAATCTAAAATAGTGTTTGGTCGAATTTTTTTATTGTATTCAATTTACCCCTCTCGAGTTCTCATTGAGCCTATTTAAACTACTTCAATTCTGTAACTCTATGAGAATCAAACTTAGTTAAACGTATTAATAGTTCTAAGAATTCATTTATGACCGCAGCAATTAATATAAGTATCTCTACACGTTATATTCATTTACCGAATTTTAATATATGATCTAAACAATAATCTGCATCTCTAC
>NW_019236418.1:11125-15832 GCF_002742605.1 Olea europaea var. sylvestris
GTAATTTTAACATGGATATTGTTGAGGAAGAAAGTGAACACTATCTTAAAACATATGTGCGTGGAGTATGGGTTTTGTTCAGTCCCATCGTTATACAGAAGTACTGTTGTTACACCCCTCATTTTTAGTCAAGGTAAAGAAATATAATTGGTTAAAGTGAATAAGGACTTAAGTTGAACAAATAACTTTCATGGGACTTAAATTGAAATTTCAAGTGATTGAGGGTTAGAAGTAATTTAATAAAAGAATCCAAGAATTAGTTTCTATTATGGGAAATGAAATGACTAAATGTGATATTGTATGAAGATTGGAGGACTTGACTTGCAATTATTCAATATTTATCCTTTAAATATCATACCAATTTCTCCATTTTCTCATTTTTTGGGGAAAAAAACTAAAAAAGGGTCGAGAGAGACCAAGAGGAAAAGAGAAGGCAAGAAAAAAGAAAAGGAAAGAGGAAAAGAAGAAAAAGATGGTTTCAAGCTAGGGTTCTCAACTTTTTCAATTTCTCTTTTGATTTAGAATGGTAAGTATTAAGTATATTGAATTAAATTTTCTTAGGGTTTATGGAATATTTGTTTCAATTCAAAACTTAGCTAGAATTAGGTATTATTAATAAGCATTTGATGTTATAATTAGAAATATAGCAAAGAAATATGTTTATTTGAATTTTGAAGTTGAAGAAAGTGGAACTTTGTAAATGGGTTTATGAAATGGATATTTATTCTTTGATCTTTTTGGAATTATATGATGTCAAGAACTTAAATTAAAGATTTGGAGTTGATTTCTCCATTTTTAAGTAATAAATATAAGTCATTTTTGGACAAAATTCTACTCAGGTGCTCTTTTTGAAAGTCTGCCCAGAATAGCGCTATTTCTGTCAAAGGTTTTGATACCAGATTTTAATATTATAGGATTTTAGTGCTGTTTTTGTCAAATCTCTTAATTTCAGATTTTTAAAGGTTTGAATGAAGTTATATGACAAATAATGAAGTTTATGTTTTGGACTAAATTTGGTATAGGGGTTGTATATGAATAAGGTAGTGATTTTAAGGAAGTGCGAGTGATTTAATGGATCTGATAATGAATGGTGATTAGTTGATAGATTTTTAAAGAGACAAAAAGTTAGGGAATTGGAGATGTAAGAATAAATATAGAAGTTGAGAAGTTAAGTTGTGGATTTGTATTAATTTAATTGTTAGGTTTAATTTGAGTAATTATATCATTATTTCAGGTAGTGGTGTGAAATGGTGGAAAGACTCATCAATTTAACCAAATTTCTATTCATAGATCTGTGAGTGAAGAACCAACTTTTCGAAAAAGATTATTTTCTTTTTATTTTATAGAAGCATATTAATTACATGAAATGTCTTATTTTCGAGAAATTAGTAAATGAGCATGATTTTTTTTTTTTTGAAATTATCAAAAAATAATTGATGTGATTATCTTACTCTAGTTCACTAAGGGGCCACCGCAATGTACTAGAGTTATGTATTTAACTCTTATACATTAAGGGGTTACAGCCGTGTTTAAGGGTAGCTCTTATCCACTGAGGGGCTACAGCCGTGGGTAAAGGTACCTATTATAGACTGAGAGGCTACAGCCGTGGGTAAGGATGACTATGATGATTCCATCTTGTACATTGAGGGGCTACGGCCATGTACAGAGTATTGATCATACGATTTTATGTGCATATGATTTTATAGCTTTCAAATCATTAGTAGATGTTTACATGGGGTATATTTTGATATGCATTTTAAGTATATAGTGGATTATTAGCCTTCAGCTTACATTTCCCCATTTACAGTTCAGCTTATCAGATTTAAAATTATAGAATTCAGTTAATTCAGTTTTCAGAATAAAGCTTTCAGCTTATAGCATTGAGCAGCAGCAATATTTCATAGATTTTCATATATCAGACTATTTATGTCATTATACTTTATAGTTGCTTATCTAGAATTAAAAACAAAGAATTTTATTATGAAATTATGTTTGGTTTTATAAGTGTTACCAGATTTCAGAATTTCTCAAAGTTTTGAGTTAGAATTTTCAAAATATATGCATAAAAGAAAAAGTATGTTTATTGCAAATTATTCAATCACTGAGCTTTAAACTCATATATTTTTTTCACATTTTTCTTTATAAGATAGATAGCAATAAAATTGAGCAGCTTTGGAGTATGTCGAACCATCGAATTGAGCCACGTGTCATAGGTTGTATGACATCATTTATCAGATTATACATTATGTATTCTTTTGGGATACATGTAGCTTAAATCAGAAAAGTTCATTATGGGCTTATTAGATATTTGGTATCTTTAGTATAATTAAGGATTGTTGATTGTAAAGTAAGTAAATGTTGATTTGCCCGCATTTTATTTGAATAGTTTGTATTTTGAGGAACTGTCGTACCCTATTAATATTATAGGTATTGATTTGAAGAAAATTGGTTATTGTTCCAGTGGTTTTAGTTTATGTTTCAGGGGAAATTCTGTCAAAATTTTGTTAAAGATATTTTTCAGTCAAATAAGTCAAGGTTGCCTTGTTGATGGATCTGGCGTTCAACTGGTATCTACTATCGGCGTACGATACGTGTCGAATCCATTAAGGTGATTCAGAATGGGTCGTGTCAACTATAATATTGAAAAAGTGTCTGAAACACTGAGTGATCGTAATGTGGTAGGACAATTCATATATCCAAGGATCGATACTTCTAAGCGTTGGCTCGACACTAACATAGTTAACAATGGTAAAACGACTAGTGAAGTGAACTTCTTCCATCAATTTCTCTCGAGAAATGTGATCTGAACAACGCATAACACTACCATCTCTATACTAAAGATTACATTATTGTACAGATTGGCCATAGGATACGACTTCAATTTTTGGCAAATTATCTGCAACAGAATTAGGGATGCTGTTATGTTTACTAGGAGTCGTACAAAATTGGTAATGCTTAGATTGATTTCTGCATTATGTAAAAGAGCGAGAGTGCCTATGTTACCATCTAAAGGAGGTTGTTGATGTCCACTGTATCACTAGGGATGAAGAACCATGAATGATTTAGAGTACTCTCAGATATATTAGATACCTCCACTCTTTTGATCGTGATACTATCTCCCATATCTACCTTGAGGGGAACCAATTTGTAGATTCACTTGCCTCAAAGGGCTAGGATTAATATTGCTACCAAGAGTATGGGCCACATGACATTATTGATGGGTCAGAGCATTTGTGTAGATTGATCGATGTGGATTGCCTAACTTTAGAGGTTTGTAGCTTAAAACTCATCTTCTTGCATTGTCCACGAAGTAGGACTCCTCATTTATTGCTTTCTCTACATGTGTTACTATCTGAAAGTCAGGTTTATGTCCCCCTCCTTCCTGCATTCTCGTTTTTTATAATACATACATTGTTGGAGAATCCAAACCCCATTGACCTTCCTTATTAGAGCCTAAAAAATCATTAAAGATGTGTTGATGTATTTACCAAAAAAATAAAATATAAAAAAAATACCACCATCTCCAATCTCCTTG
The DNA here is from genome assembly GCF_002742605.1 of Olea europaea var. sylvestris. Classification (NCBI taxonomy): domain Eukaryota; kingdom Viridiplantae; phylum Streptophyta; class Magnoliopsida; order Lamiales; family Oleaceae; genus Olea; species Olea europaea. The sequence goes on from NW_019236418.1 coordinate 14,661, forward strand.
CTGCCTTCTGTCAAATAAAAGAGAATAATCGAATATGAAAAACTTGAGCAAAGAATTGCAGAAAACTGTTTGTCCATATTCTCATTACAATGTACCCTTTTATAGGTGAAGGAAAATTTTCTACAAGGGAATTATAATAGTTAATTGGAAAGATTAAGAAATCAAAATCAATTTATAGTATAATTATACACCTACAAACTGCACACATTATTTAAATATTCACGACTTAAAGTTGTGCCAAAATAAAGTAACAAAATCATATTCCAATTCTTTCCTTTACCCTTCTTCTTGTATTACAGACAATTCATATCCCATGGTCATATGTTCAGAAAATTGTATATCTCCCTTGAAAGTCCTTCACACCGTGAACTTGAATCATCATTGAATGAATCTATTGTATCGCAAGCACTCAAGGTCCCTTATTGGAATTGCCATGAAGCTAAATGCTATCTTTGAACAATGAGACTTAGGCTCCAGTCCTACCTTTCATTTCTCGATATGTTATCGAATGAAAGTGAGTCTTTCATTTTAAACGAAACCTCAATGCAAAAACCATATCACATTATAAAGCCCACCTCATAGCTAAAGGTTTTGACCAACATCTTAGGGTCGATTCCCATAGTATTTTTAGTCCACTCAATTAGACCAAGTACAATTAATATTATTCCTCATGTGGCACTTAATAAGAACTGGCATATGAATATGATACTCATCATCTTAATGTCAACAATGTCTTCTTGCACGGTGTTTTCTCTAATGAGGTTATCATGTGTTTGTCATCGAGATTTCTTGATGATTAGTCTCCTATTCACATTTGTCACCTTAAGAAAGTTACACCTAGTTTCAAACATGTTCCTGTTGGGCGCGAAAACTCCAATAACACACGTTGATTCCAAACCGAATTATAAAGAATGAGATTTAATGACAATATTGAAGTATACTAAATCACACCACGTAAACACAAGATTGAATTTGTAAAGAAAGTACACAAAGGGTAAACGCAGAGGAATGATGTTTATTAATTCAACAGTATGGAGAATACAAGACAGACTAGCAAAACTGCTTCTATGTTACTCTTTCTACAAATTGACCAGAGGAGCCTCGTATTTATAGGCCAACCCTAAAAGAGTCCTAAAAGGTAAGAAAATATATTACAATTAGGAGATCCAATT
>NW_019236418.1:19352-23188 GCF_002742605.1 Olea europaea var. sylvestris
TTCACTTATAAATTTTATAATAATCATGTTTTGAACAGTTTATTATTGCAATATTACACTAACTATGATATATTAGCACATGTTTGAACCCTTTTTTTTTATGTTAAAAATGCATTTTGGAATAATATTTTGTTGGAAAATGTGTGATTAAAAAATAAATAAAATTTTTAAGTTTGCATGTATATTATTTTATTGAAAAATGTGTAGTTAAAAATTATATAGAGAAAAATGTATTTTGAAAATAATGGGTACTAAACAAGGACTAAACATTGTGTTATGATAGGATGCACAGGTTTTTAGACTGACTTGACAGCCATAGTTAGAAGGGAAATTTCCATATTTAAAAGATTAAATATAACCCATTTTAAAACTGGAAAACAAGGTTTATTATTTCAAAAATGATATATTAATTAAATTTTATCTAGGAAATAATGAATTTAAATTTTTTTTTAATAATTACATATATTAAAACCACAAATTATCAAATTAATTGGTCATAAATTGTTTTTTGATCACAAATAAAAAATTTTATAGGTCACAAATTATTTATCGATCATAAATTAAAATTTTATATGTTACAATTTTATTTACTGATCACAAATCACATATTTTATAGGTTACAACTTATTTCACGGTCACAAATTATCAAATAAACTGGTCACAAGTTATTTCTTACTTACAAATCATCGAATTAGTGAGTTAGGATTACAAATGTAATCACAATTACATTTTTTTTACGTCACATATTATTTATTGATTACAAATTAACCAATTTACTGGTCACAACATCCAAATAATTGATCGCAAACATCGTCGTCCCCCTCCTCTATCGTGGCCACCACAACCAACAACCACAATGATCACAAACCACAACCATCCGTTCTCTTCTCTGGCTCCAATCTACGGCGCCCCCGGCTAGGAAGTCTCCAATCACAATCTATATTGTCATGCAGCACCGAGTACCTATGACCATAGAAAACATGGAAGAAATGACCCCGATCTACAACATCCCCATGATCTACAACAGTAAGGGCGTTGCTGTCGCTCGTAACAATTGTAACAAATAGAGAGACGGGATATTGGCGGTTGTGCTGCGTACAATGGCTTCTCTCCGTATCACGTCGAACAGAGGGAGTAACAGTGGTACTACATGTGGTGGAGAGAGAGAAAACACAGTGACTTGGCATGCTTCTTTGCGGATTGTTGATCAGCGATGGTTTAGCTAAGTGAGGAATGGGGGTGTCTACAACAGCATGGGTATAGAGAGAGTGAGAGAGAGATAGAGGGGTGAGAAGTGAGAGATAAGGAGGAAAGAGTTGTGCTAGAGTGCCTGTATAGATGATCGTAGGGTTGACACAACACACACACATGAGAGTCGGAATTATTTTATTCATGGGGACCTACATCGAGCATGTGCGGGGGCGATCACCCGCGAGGATGACCTTGCTGGTCGTTTGGCCTTTTTCTCGAAGAAAAAGGAGAGGGGAAAGTAATTATGATTTGGAATGAAATTTGGTAGGAGGGATGGAGATGGGTGGATATAGAGATTATTTAATTATATATTATTATTATTATTATTATTATTATTATTATCATAATCATCTGATTTTTGTATAACCAAACTTTAAATTTGATTTTTGAAATGATAACTTAAAGATTTTGATCCATATAATTTCTCTAGTTATAATTAATTGATCTGCCCATTGGGCCAAAAAAATCTCTAACCCAAATCATGAAGGTCATATTAGAATATTTTCTAGGGACTCTTTAATTTTAAAGTGTACATTTTATCATTTGGAGAGCATTTATAAATTTAATGAGTTTAAATTTTGAAGTAATTCAACAAACTCTTTTTTTCTATTTTTTATTTTAACTAGTTTTTTCTAGATTATTTTATTTTTTTCCTACACTGAAAATTGAAAAACTTTGAATTCATTTAATCATATTTTCTAAATTAAAATGTTAATTTTAAATTTTTGTTTGAAACAAGATTTCAAAGGTTGACTTTCTTAAAATAGAAAGCATCTCATATTTAAAGAATTTCTTAGACATACTCTTAGGCTATCAGCACTCACCTTGTCACTGACACGACTTGTATTTTTTATTTTTTCTAAATTAAACCATCACTAAAGTGGATAAATAATCATATAGAAAATAAAAATAAAATCCAAATTTAGAGGGAAAATCCGACCTGACCTACAACTACTTAAAAATTAGCCATTCAAGAAAAATTGCAACTAACAACAATAATAATAATAATAATAAGTCTCATATACCTTTCTTCATACCTTTTTATTACCTTAAGTAGGGTTAAATCTCCCAATTGTACTTAAAATTTTAAATTATTTGCTATAATATCATTCTCTATCATACATTTACAAAATAAAATATTTTACATACAAACTAATAAAAATTTCTTTATTTTTTAGCCATATATTCTCCAAAAAATATAATCAAAACCCTTTTACTTCCCAAATAATAAGCAACAAATAGGGGCATTTTCCCAAATATTTCCCTACTACAATTGAACTTTTCTAATTTTTTTCTAAGTTGCCATTGAGTTTAAATCTCCGAGTTGTTACTAAAATTACAAAATGTTTATTCCGTCCACCACTGCATCACTTGCCATTTTGAAAGTTAATGAAATTGTAACAATAGACAGAAATATGTAAGGGATAAATCTATTAAATTCATCAAGTTTGTTAACTTTTAAAATGACGATTGATAAATGTTGTAATATTTTCATGAGTTCAATAAGTTCAATGAAAATTCGAGAAATTTTTAAATTTGTATTTCATCTGAGAAACCCTCGGGAAAGTTTAAGTAGCAACTCATAGAACTTTTAAATTTCAATGGCAATTAAAACCAAGAGTCATACTTTTGTTGACTGATCGATCATTGATGTGCACTGTCACTAATTGTTGACGGTTATGTTGGTGGCAATCACTAAGAATGTCTGTTTGCTAATCAACTTGGGAAATCCTCGATATAACCGATGGAAATATTTTATCTCTTTACTTTTTAATTTTTTGTAAGTCACCAATAAATAAGTTAAAAATATCTTTTTATTTTTCTTTCTAAAATTACTATTGGAGAAGTTATTTTTCCAACATTTATTTTATTGTTGATAAAATTTAACATTAGTATTTAACTTTTACATTTTTATTACCCTATTTAGTTATGAATTTTCATCAATAAATTAACTTTTTAAACCAAACATAAGCTGAGGAAGCCAACTAGAAGCCAACCATTTTTCACAGCACAAAAATTCACGTAACAAAAATTAGCATAAATGATAAACAACAACATCAAGTCTTCATAACGAAGATCGGTCTTTAGAAAGGGAGGAGAATCTTTCCCATCTTGTAGTAGAATGGGTCTTCGCAACTATATACTCTATGATATCGACCTCAAACTCAATTTTGTAGTGCAGATCATCTTCCGAGAGCTTCTCATCTTTAAAAATATTTTCGAATTTTACTTTACAGTCTTCTCCTTCCAACTCTGGACAACAAATTCTTTTACAACTTAATATCCTAAGAAAATGTCCTCCACTAGTTGTCTCATATAATCGAGTTCATATCGAATGGAACAAAGAGAACTTCTGAATCACACATAAACTCTCGTCCCTAGTGGAATCTTGGACATCCGGTACTTTGTGCGGAGATATGCGACATTACATCTCTTCCAGACAAGCCCATTATTGCAAATAACCTTTTTGGTTGCATCATATGATCTCTAGTCAGTGTTGTTATTATAGTTTCTTTGACTTTGAAGGGAAAATAGACATTGCGAATGATTGATGAGGAAGAAGGTGAAAACATCGTTGTAATCAG
>NW_019236418.1:23244-27447 GCF_002742605.1 Olea europaea var. sylvestris
CTGTAGCCCCCCTCCCTCTCAGGCCCAATAACTTTTTTTTAAGGTATTTTTTTTTGGTAAAAAAAAATCAGTTTTTTATGTGTAAATTTATTTTTTTACGCATAGTAGCCCGATTTGAAATTTTGTAGCCCGATCTTGGATCCAATCCTGGATCCGTCCCTGGTTGTAATGATTAGTTTGACACATTAAAACAATCAACTCTCCAAATTTTTTTTGTTCAAATTATCAGTTAAATATATTTTTGGTGGAAATTTGGTCAATGGTCACTGATGAAAAATGATATCTATCGATGATTATCGATGCACTTTCTTCACTAATTATAGATGATTAAGCTGTCGATAATCAATTAAGATTTTTTTAAAAATTGTTTTCCCAAATAATTTTCTTCATTGAATCTTCGAGTTAGATTTTTCAGTCAAAGATAACTAAAAAAGTTAATTTATAGAGGAAATTATCTCTCTAGATGATTAATAGAAATTAAAAACTAAATATTATAAAAAAAAAAGTCGATTTGTAAGGAATTAACGTAATAATTAAAAATAATAAATTTATAAATACAGACAACTTTTGTATTAATAATATTAAAAACCATAAATATTTAATTATATTAATTTACGGACAACAAATTCATCAATATTGAAAATATATTTTCCTTCGACAGGATAATTAGTCGGCTTTATTGTTGAAGGTTAGTCAGGCCATGGTCCATGAGCTTTTAGTTAGTGATACTTAGGACTCGTTTGGTATGACTTCTAAAATCTAAAAGTTGTTTTTGAACTCATTTACTTAATTTTTTAAAAAGTGTTCTTCTAGTTAGAAAAGTTTTTAGAGGAAGTTAATTCAATACGTTTTCTCTAAAACTACTGTCAAAATAAGACGTTCATTTAAAAATTAGTTTTTAAACAAAAATTATGATAAATTCCTAATGTCAAATGGGCATTAGTGTAATTTACATATCAACTTATGCAATAATGGTTATCCATACACACTACAAATAGCCAAATTGCTAGAATATTGACATCATAATTAATTAACATGATTAATTGAATTGTGTTCACATTTACTATTCATTGGTATCCTCTAAGCATGCACCACTTTTGAGATCCAACATCTATTCAAACTATAACACTTTTTCCTTTTCTTCATGCAACCAATAATATATTATAGGAATATCACTATTCGTATATGGTCAATGGTTGCGGCTGGTCCAGAAAATTGGGTGGATAATTTCAAGATTCGTATAGTTATATGAGTATTTCATAATGTGAAACTTTTTAGGGAAGTGCTTTGCGTAAAATATAAATCTAACTTGCGATTTTATCTTCTAAAATCTTAAACTTTTGAACAAGTGTTTGAATGAGTAGATACGGTCTTTTAGAAACCCCGAAATTCTATTAAAGGTCGTGGGGGGAAACTCATTCGATTGACAAGCTCATCAACGTGCTGAATGAAACCGTACCAGAACGATTAACAAATTAAATACCTGTTGTGTACTTTTTATATTTGAAATTAAACAAAATAATAAAAAAATAATAATAATATCTTGATAGATGATAGGTAATCTACGTAGAGTTTGAGAACTTATTTGGTACAGTTTAAAAGTCAATTAAAATTAATTTTTTAATCGATATTTCACTATTTCAAGAGTCATTTTTGAATTCTTCTCTTACAGATAGGACCCACTTTATTTCTTTATCAAAATCCTTAACAAATAAGCTCTGATGCTGAAATTACTAATTAATTGCACACTCGCTATAAAAAAGTTCGATTCTTCTATCATGAAATTTCATGTATATCCATTTAATATCGCTCTCATGCAATTAATAGAGACGAGCAATGCAAAAGGGAAATATCTCTCAATCCCCCCCCCCCCCCCCCCCCCCCCCCTCTTTTCTATTTTTTTTTTTTTTTTTTTTTTTTTAGATTTTATTTTCTAACATACCATAAAAAAAATACATATTTATTTGTTTAATTATAAGCAAACAAAATGAAAAGCAAGGCGGGTATACCTAAAATTAGCTATGGACTGACTTTACAATTGTGCATTGGGACAAGTTCATTAAGAGTCTTGTCTTGTGCCTTCCGGACCACTATACAATCACATGCGAGCAAACTGCATGTGTCGATTTCAACTTGCTCGGTTATTGAGATTTTATCAACTTTTACTTTTTGTAGAAAAACTTTTAGAAAGAGGTATCTTTGAAAATTGCCACTCGTTTTATGTAACGTGATTTAATCGTAAGTGTACGATGTCAAGTTTTGTAATACAGTATTGAACTTTGCTTCAGGCGTCATTCATCAAATTGATCGTTTGCTATGATAAAAATGGATCTCAATATTAGGCTGAAACTCTGAAGCATAACTTTTCGGTTGGAAATTGATTTGTGATCATATTTTGACTAAATTTAATCCCTTTGACATCTTTTTTCATCCAATGACACCTAGCACTCTCCGATGTTCATTGCGAGATTCAACACAACTTTTCAATATTTGCACTTTAGTCCCCCGAACTTTGGATCTCTTACAATTTGGCCATTTTTTCCAATTTTGCCAACTTTTGCTTATTTCTTTCAATTTCATCAACCTACATTACAACATCAAAACACACATTAAAAAACTCTAAAACACTCTCAAGAGTATCAAAATAACAAAGTAGGTGGCATAAATATCATGAGTGTAAAGCACTCATCAAAAACAAATTTTTAAAAGAATATTTTATGTTAAAAATATTTTTAGAGGAAGTCACATTGAACCAATTTTCTTTAAAAACTCTTCTAACTAAAATAAATTCTTTCATAAAATTAGTCAAACGGGGTTGTAAGCAGCTTTTCAGTCTTAAATGATCTTTTTTAACTTTACAAAAGTCATATCAAATGGGCTTTATATACGTATCGATCTTGAGTGGATGCTGAATGTAGAAGGAAAAATCATCTATTTTTACAAATGATTCTATGTTAATTTTCAAAAGCCAAATATAAATGTCTAGGTAATTTAAGAATAGTGATTAAAGATATGAAAAAACAGTTGGAAAAAATTTCAAACATTTATAGAAGTTAGATAACAATAGCAAAGGTGGTCTAGAACAATAAGGAATCGCATGCAATGATGCAAGATAGATTTATTCTCTTCAACTTTTCGTCAACAACGTTGATGAACAGTATTGACATTAGAGTCACTATCACTGTTGAATAATATCATTATTCTTTTTGACTTTTTTCTTCGCGCTAGCCCCACATGTGAAGTGGCAAAGACTCAACGTAACGTGAATGCATTATAAGTTTGAAGTTTGAAGGAGAATTATTTACTTTCAATTATTATTCTTAATTACTTTTTTGAAACATGATTACATGACAAATCGCATATGCTTTGAGGACTTGTAATGCGGTAGGTGGGGTTATTAAATTAATACAATATTGGATATCTGATTGCCCTTAGTTCAAATGTTTGACTAGCTGAAGTCACATTTTTTTCTTCTCCGTTTACATATGCAGAAGTTTCTAAATTTGAAGTAGCAGCCAACAGTTTAAGTTGGTGAAAGCTGAATTTTTAATTATTTTCTATTTAAATATGTCTACTTTTGTGACTTTTCTCCGTGGTTATGCATGTTGTGGACGGGTTCTATAGATGCAAATTAGTCCGGCAGAACTCGACGTTGAGATGATTATGAGAATTGATTTTTTGACAATTAGAAAGAAAAGTGGATCTCACTTGTAAGTTAAAAAAGTAAAATATGACTTCTATAATAATGAAATAACAATCAAAAAATTGATTTTTTGGGGTGAAAAATTGCTACTAAACGAGCGCTAAAATTTTATGAGCTTGACCCATATATTTTCATTACTTTTTGAATTTAAAATAGAATAATATAAAAATTTTCAAAAATAAGTAATTTGCTTTATGCAAGATCCATACTTAAATATCAACGAAAAAAGCCTCTACAAGAAAAATAATGCTATATAGCTTCATTGAAATTACAATCTCAATTTGATTGTGTTAATGTACTATTAAATGATAAGTGAAATTAAATAATTTATTTAATTTCATTTTTCATTAACTTATCATCTATCGTTATTTAGACTAAAATTGTAATATATGTAGGGTTAAATAATATTACTTCTAGAAGAAAGATCACCACATCATGAGTTAATCAAGTTTGACTCATATTTTTATGCAACCGCTCATCAAACTTCTGACTAAATAAAA
>NW_019236418.1:35646-51145 GCF_002742605.1 Olea europaea var. sylvestris
GCAAATCAAATTCCTTTTCATTTCTCATGGCACACAAAATAGATCATGTGACGGCCATGTTATAGATGGGCCAAAGTTAGTTTGATGTCCAAAGTTTGGACGAAACATGCATGTGCTTTTGTACTTTATATTGCAAAATCCATTAAATGTAGATTTTATTTTCTAACATACCATAAAAAAAATACATATTTATTTGTTTAATTATAAGCAAACAAAATGAAAAGCAAGGCGGGTATACCTAAAATTAGCTATGGACTGACTTTACAATTGTGCATTGGGACAAGTTCATTAAGAGTCTTGTCTTGTGCCTTCCGGACCACTATACAATCACATGCGAGCAAACTGCATGTGTCGATTTCAACTTGCTCGGTTATTGAGATTTTATCAACTTTTACTTTTTGTAGAAAAACTTTTAGAAAGAGGTATCTTTGAAAATTGCCACTCGTTTTATGTAACGTGATTTAATCGTAAGTGTACGATGTCAAGTTTTGTAATACAGTATTGAACTTTGCTTCAGGCGTCATTCATCAAATTGATCGTTTGCTATGATAAAAATGGATCTCAATATTAGGCTGAAACTCTGAAGCATAACTTTTCGGTTGGAAATTGATTTGTGATCATATTTTGACTAAATTTAATCCCTTTGACATCTTTTTTCATCCAATGACACCTAGCACTCTCCGATGTTCATTGCGAGATTCAACACAACTTTTCAATATTTGCACTTTAGTCCCCCGAACTTTGGATCTCTTACAATTTGGCCATTTTTTCCAATTTTGCCAACTTTTGCTTATTTCTTTCAATTTCATCAACCTACATTACAACATCAAAACACACATTAAAAAACTCTAAAACACTCTCAAGAGTATCAAAATAACAAAGTAGGTGGCATAAATATCATGAGTGTAAAGCACTCATCAAAAACAAATTTTTAAAAGAATATTTTATGTTAAAAATATTTTTAGAGGAAGTCACATTGAACCAATTTTCTTTAAAAACTCTTCTAACTAGAATAAATTCTTTCATAAAATTAGTCAAACGGGGTTGTAAGCAGCTTTTCAGTCTTAAATGATCTTTTTTAACTTTTCAAAAGTCATATCAAATGGGCTTTATATACATATCGATCTTGAGTGAATGCTGAATGTAGAAGGAAAAATCATCTATTTTTACACATGATTCTATGTTAATTTTCAAAAGCCAAATATAAATGTCTAGGTAATTTAAGAATAGTGATTAAAGATATGAAAAAACAGTTGGAAAAAATTTCAAACATTTATAGAAGTTAGATAACAATAGCAAAGGTGGTCTAGAACAATAAGGAATCGCATGCAATGATGCAAGATAGATTTATTTTCTTCAACTTTTCGTCAACAACGTTGATGAACAGTATTGACATTGGAGTCACTATCACTGTTGAAGTATATCATTATTCTTTTTGACTTTTTTCTTCGCGCTAGCCCCACATGTGAAGTGGCAAAGACTCAACGTAACGTGAATGCATTATAAGTTTGAAGTTTGAAGGAGAATTATTTACTTTCAATTATTTTCTTAATTACTTTTTTTGAAACATGATTACATGACAAATCACATATGCTTTGAGGACTTGTAGTGCGGTAGGTGGGGTTATTAAATTATTACAATATTGGATATCTGATTGCCCTTAGTTCAAATATTTGACTAGCTGAAGTCACATTTTTTTCTTCTCCGTTTACATATGCAGAAGTTTCTAAATTTGAAGTAGCAGCCAACAGTTTAAGTTGGTGAAAGCTGAATTTTTAATTATTTTCTATTTAAATATGTCTACTTTTGTGACTTTTCTCCGTGGTTATGCATGTTGTGGACGGGTTCTATAGATGCAAATTAGTCCGGCAGAACTCGACGTTGAGATGATTATGAGAATTGATTTTTTGACAATTAGAAAGAAAAGTGGATCTCACTTGTAAGTTAAAAAAGTAAAATATGACTTCTATAATAATGAAATAACAATCAAAAAATTGATTTTTTGGGGTGAAAAATTGCTACTAAACGAGCGCTAAAATTTTATGAGCTTGACCCATATATTTTCATTACTTTTTGAATTTAAAATAGAATAATATAAAAATTTTCAAAAATAAGTAATTTGCTTTATGCAAGATCCATACTTAAATATCAACGAAAAAAGCCTCTACAAGAAAAATAATGCTATATAGCTTCATTGAAATTACAATCTCAATTTGATTGTGTTAATGTACTATTAAATGATAAGTGAAATTAAATAATTTATTTAATTTCATTTTTCATTAACTTATCATCTATCGTTATTTAGACTAAAATTGTAATATATGTAGGGTTAAATAATATTACTTCTAGAAGAAAGATCACCACATCATGAGTTAATCAAGTTTGACTCATATTTTTATGCAACCGCTCATCAAACTTCTGACTAAATAAAACAAAAGTCAAACTGAAACGCGTTTTAAGCTGAATCAAATTAAATTTTCTATATGAAAGAGTCTACTTTTATGTGACATTTTTTTCCCTTCCTTTTTAGAGTATTTTAAACCAAAAATTAAATAAAGCAAAAATACTCCATAAAACTATCTACACAACTAAAATATCTGCACGAATTGCACGACATTATGCTGTACGGAAATGAACTAAACATATTGTTATCAAAGTTTAGCAAAGGGTAAGTTACACTTTTACGTTGCGTATGGTGTACATTATTAAATTGGGGAAAACTATTTGTACAGAGGAGGGGTTTTAGGGGTTCACAGAACCTCTCTGGAAGAGACACATGAGGTCGGCTCGATGGCTCCACGCGGGACCCATGGGTGATAAAAAAAAAAAAAAAGGAAGAAGAAAGAATTCGACCTCTCACCTTGTGTGTTGTCGTTAGGGTTTATGTGAAGTCTTGTTGTGTACATGTAGTGGGGTTCGTATTAAACTATACAAAAAAAATTAGTATAGAAATAAAAAAAAAGGGTAGTAATAGGTAAATGATACTATGACGGATTACAATAGATAATATTTATTTAATCATTTAGTAAAAAATTCATTTGCACTATTAATGGTATAACATCCTATAGAGGGTAGAGGTGATTTTGGACTGGATAAAATAACTAGTATAAATGATAATTTTAATTTTTAACTAAAAGGAAAAATAATATTATGGCCCAGTTTGGATAAGATAAATATAAGATTTAATAAATTTTGATAAAAGCATGGAACGTGTAGTTAAAATATTATAAATTTCATGAAATGTAAGGTTAAAATTAATTTTTGACTTTGATTTAAAATTTAGTTGATTTTTTTTTTAATTAAACCAAACATGGGCTAATAATACCAGACAACAATTACTGTATATACTAATCTTAATATTTTTGTTTTAAATTCTTTATATAATCTAATAAGTGCACCAAATACAACTTTAATGCTTACGCTACTATTCTACTTTTTATCCACATTTTGTTGAATTTAAGTATTATCGACTTGTTCATAGTTCATTTTTGATTTATTTATAAATAAAATTGTTTATAATAAAAAATTAAAAAATAAAAGAGAAATTAGCGTTCTAAAAGGCGCTTCGTGACGAGACCTAGAAAAGATGCCGGCAAAACACCACTCCTTGACCCTGAACATGAAATTAAGCAGTCAATTTGACTATTGATCACTTAATGTGCGTCTAAGCATTTTATTTAAAAGAAAAAAAATTAAAAGGCTTCTATTTGACTTTAGTTTAATATTTTGATTTGCCGTTATCTTCTAGCTTATAGGTATAGCTATCTTAGACCTTTTAATAGTAGTTTTAAGGCCTTAAATTAGCTTCTGAGTTTGCTGGGTTCTCCATAAATAAATAATTGTTTAGTTTTTATTGTCTTTTAAAATTCAGATGACAAACAATCCAATCCATAACTCCCTCCAAGCCGTATATACGACTTTTATTGAATATAACTTTGACAGAAATATGTGAAATTGTCCCTCCTAAAAAGATTATTCCAAAATAGATGGGCAATAGTTAGGAGAGGTGCAATGCAGGAGAGATTACTTGGACAAGTTTAAGACAATGACGTAAAGGGCAAGTAATGGTTGAGAGTATACCCTATGGGCTAAGATTTCACTGGCCACGAGGGCTTCCTTCCTCTCTAATTCACCTTTGATATACCATTTTATTGGCCTTCTTTAGGAATTGGAGTATCGCTAGAGCTTTTGATGTTGATTCGGGACAGAATCTACGGGAGAAAAGGGATCCTTTGGTTTAGGGATGCAAGAAAAGAGGTGCTTCCTCCATAAAGGACCCAGAATGCCCCCTATTGTGGAGCCCTCGCTTGTCTCTAACTTTTGATCCCGCTTCAAAATTCGTGTCAGTAAATATAGTATTTTACAATTTTAGATATTTGAAAAGTATTATTTTAATTATTAAAAATTTAAAATATTATTAAAAATATGAAAACATTTTTTTATGCCTAGGCTCATAAAGTTTGAAACTTTGCCTACACATTTAACTATGTTTTACTGTTTTTAGAACAATAAATAAAAACTATCTACACAACTTAAATAGCTGCACAAACCGCATGACATCATGCTATACGGAAATGAATTTAACATGTCATTACCAAAATATAGCAAAGGACGAGTTATATTTTTAGGTTATGTGTGGTGCACTGTATTAAATCGTATAAAAAAAATGGGCTACATAATGGGGCTACATAATGGATACTTGGCTGCGAGGCACCTGCGGGTCCGAGATGAGGCAGGCTCCTTGGCCAATGCCGAGGTGCCTCGCGGTGTGTCCATTATATAACCCCTCGATATAGTCCATTATGTTCATGTAGCAAAGTTTATAAAAATTAGAATGGATAGTAAGGTGTTACTACTTGAATAGGGGCCGTGATAGGCCCTTGTGACAGGGCGCCTATCTGGCGCGCTCCCCATTGGGAGTCGGCGGATAGGGGCCTATCACGATCTTGTCCAAGTAGAATTTTCCTCGATAGTAATAAGTGAATGGTACTATGACAAATTAAAATGGAGAATATTCTTTAATCATTTTAGTAAAAAGTATAATTAGCAGTATCAACAGTATAACATAGCGTAGAAACTAGAAAGTGAAGATGATGTTAGACACGATAAAATAATTAATATATGATCATTTTAATTTTTGACTAAAAGACCAAATAAATTCATGCCCCAATTTGGTTTACATTAAATAAGATTTTAGTAGATTCTAATAAAAGTTGATGGAACTTGTAATTGAAAAATTATGGATCCCATAAAATGTGATGTTATAATTAATTGTTAATTTTGACTTAAATTTTGATAAAAAATTTTAATTGAACCAAACATGGGCTATGTATTAATTTGCCAAAATACCATCTATCTGTTAATATATATTCTAATTTTAATATTTTTAACCCTTGTTTGGTCCCCATTATTTGTAAAATAAATTTTTTCTCTCTTATACCCTGTTTGACCCCCATTACATTAAATTACATTTTTCTCTCTCCTATTTTCAACTACACAATTTTTCATAAAATAATATTACACGTAAATCGAAAAATTTTACTTCTTTTTCAACCATTCATTTTAAAAAAAACTCTATTCTATCCATTTTTACTTCGAAAAATGGGGGTCAAATGGGGGTTTATTTTCAATCACATATTTTTAATAAAATAAAATAAAATAATAAAATATATTTAATAAAAATAAAAGAGAAATTAGGAAGAAGAAAATTATTGGAGTGAGGGGGACCCGGGGATCAATGGCCAAGATCCTCAATTATCCAATCAGAAATAATGTTTCTAAAAAGTCCAAAGTACCACGGGTTAGTACTAATATCTGACACCCACATGTCCACTGCCAAGTGCCCACACAAAAAGATAAATCAATATACTACTTAAATTGGTCCTGTTTTGCTAGCTGTTTCGCCCATCTGTCTCTATCTGTCTGAACTATACATACAAATATACAAACGAAAATTGGGCATGGCCCAACCTCTCATGGGACATGATTAAAAAACCCTAACTTTAAGAGTCTGTTTGACAATGATTATAAAAATTAATTTTTTGATTACTATGTGAAAAAGTGGGTCTCATCGAGTTAAGAAGTCAAAAATAATTATTGAAATAATAAAATAATAGCCAAAAATTCATTTTTTGAATAAAAAAATGCTGGCAAACGGAGGTTTAGTTTGTCTTTTTTTTTTTTCAATCATATTCACACAGCAAAATAAATTTTTTCCTACTTTTTAATCTTATATTCTAAAAAAAATCACTATTTCAAAAATTATTTTCCCTTAGAAACTCCTTATAAAAGGAAACAAACAAAGATTAATAAATATTAAAAATTGCACATGACTTTTGGTACATTTAATATTTAATAAATATTAAATCACTTCTTCAATTCAATTGAAAGTTAGCATTCACAATAACAATTTTCAGTCATATAAGCCTTGATTGGTCCCCATTAAATTTTATTTTATTATATTACTTTTTTCTTTTTCTTATTTTTAACCACAAATCTTCTATAAAATATATTACACGTAAATTAAAAAAAATTCTTTCTTTTTCAAACACCATTTTTCAAAAAAGACACTATTTCACCCATTTTTATTTCCATAAAATTGGAGGAGGTGCCAAATAGGGGCTGAATTTTAATAATATAGGGACTCAGCACATCATTTTTAAAGATTTAGAAGTCTATGAACGGTTAAAGAACACAATCCTAATTATCCGTGCAAATAATTTTGAAAGTAGGGATGGCAACGGCACCAGCCCGCCCCGTCTCGCCCAAACCTTGCCCAGCCCCGGCCTTAGACGGGGCAGCGTGGGCATAGCGCTGGACATGCGGGGCGAGGGCGGGACAACATTTTGCCCCGTTTGTTGTTTTGTTTAATTTTTATTTTTTTACATTTTCAAATTTTCAAGTTATATCATTAGTAGAGAATAAAATACAATTTTAAAAAATGTTTTTAACAGGTGAATTGTTTAGAAATAAAATTATTTTTAGTCTTTTTTTTTTTTCCTTCATGGGGTTGGTTCTGCTCCTCATCCCGCTCCGCCCCATGCCCCGCAACGGGGTGTCCCACCTTGCCAACATGTTCGAGACGGGTATTTTTGCCATCACCATGCGAAGGATGGAAACTCATAATCAATTAATCCTAATTTTTCTTTATGCAAATATGTATAGAGAAAAATTCATTTGTACATAAATGAGTTTGTTAAAAATTATGCAGATCTCTCACATGGGAGGAGCTTACCCCATGTGAATAAAAGTGCCAAAAAAAATAAATAAATAAATACCAACCCCCAGCTGTGTCTCATTTGTATAAATTCTGCTAGTCGTCGTCTCTACGTGTAGCAAGGTTGGTAAGTATATGTCCTGTTTGATGGAAATTAAAATATAATTTAAATCAAAATCAACAATTAATTTCAATTATATATTTTATAAGATTCGTAAATTTTTAACTATATATTTTATTAATTTTTATCGAAATTTACAAAAAATTAATTTTAATATCTACCAAACATGATTATTTACATACTCGACCTTTGATGATTGGACCTTTTAGTGAAAGAAAGACGGAAAAAAAATATGAGTCAGTGGGTATCTGTCTGTTCCCTTTTGTTTTACAGCTCGTGATGAGATAGAAAGTGAACGCGCAGAGAGAGAGAGAGAGAGAGAGAGAGAGATGCCACGTGTAGGTAGAGTCGTCTATAGCCTTGAAAAATGTCTTGCCTTGTCTATGATGAGTTGTTGAGACAACCACAGCCTTGTCCTTTAGATGGACTCACCGAGGCCTCCAGTTCTTCTTTCACCGAAATTCTTCTTAACATAAGATTCAGGCGAGATTTATTAATTCTGGGTTTTGAGTGAATTCATGATCCTCTCTTTCTCAGACTCTACAAGAACAAAAAAGTCATTATAGTACGACGACTGTGTCTTTTCTTTGTTTACGTTAAAGGAATGAATGGTGTCATTAATCTTGAGTCAAATGATTCCGAGTTTGTCGAAGTTGATCCTTCTGGAAGATACGGAAGGGTATGAATTATGATATGCCTTGTTTTTGTACAGATCTAAATTTCTTTGATGAGTTTAATGTTTAAATTTTATTATTATTGTTATTTTTCCTCTTCTGTTTGCAGTATAATGAAGTTCTTGGTAAAGGGGCTTCAAAAACAGTGTATGTAGTAGCTATTTTTCTCCACTCGAACCCAAATTTATTGTCTGTCCATGTTCTAATTCGTCTGGTTTTGTGACATTTCTGGGTTTTTCAGTTACCGAGCTTTCGATGAATTTGAAGGAATTGAAGTAGCCTGGAACCAGGTGAAACTGTACGATTTTCTGCAAAGACCAGAGGATCTGGAGAGATTATATTGTGAAATTCATCTTCTCAGGACTCTGAAACACAAGAATATTATGAAATTCTACTCTTCCTGGGTTGATACTGCCAACAGGAACATCAATTTTGTGACAGAAATGTTCACTTCCGGTACTCTCAGACAGTAAGTACTAATTGTTTCCTTCTGATTTTTTAATGTGGGTATTTGCAAATTTTCACTATTTATCTAAAATAGGTATAGACTGAAACATAAGAGGGTCAATATTAGAGCAGTGAAGAAATGGTGTAGGCAGATTTTGATAGGACTTCATTATCTCCATAGCCATGATCCACCTGTTATACATAGAGATCTCAAGTGTGATAACATTTTCATTAATGGAAACCAAGGAGAAGTCAAGATTGGTGATCTTGGCTTAGCTGCAATACTGCAGAAATCCCATGCCGCTCGATGTGTAGGTAAATGCTTAACTTATATCCGTAATTGATTGACTGATCGAAAATAGTAGGATCGGATCATATGGTGTTGTGTTGGTTCCCTCAGGAACGCCCGAGTTTATGGCTCCAGAGGTGTATGCAGAGGAATACAATGAATTAGTCGATATTTATTCGTTTGGTATGTGCGTTTTGGAAATGGTGACATTTGAGTATCCTTATAGCGAATGCACTCATCCTGCTCAAATTTATAAGAAAGTGACCTCCGTAAGAGTTTATACATCATATCATTGTCAATTTAGCTGATTGGAAACCGACCTCTGAAATTTAATTTAACAAAATAGTTTTGCTTTTATAGGGAACGAAGCCAGATGCTCTTTACAAAGTTAGGGATCCTGAGGTGCGTCAATTTGTTGAGAAATGTTTAGCTACGGTGTCTCATAGGTTGTCTGCTAGGGAGCTTCTCGATGATCCATTTCTGCAAATGGATGATTGTGTTTATGATTTGAGGCCATTTGATTCTTATGAAGATTATGATGGGCTAGGTCCTATGTTCAGACAGCCTCACAGTAACAGTTCTCTAATCGAAGGGTACTCCAATTATCTTGTCTATGAACAAGAAAATGGAATGGATTGCCATTCAGTTGAATATGATGCACATGAAATAGACCTTTTCACGAATCATGAGGATGATCACTTGGGAAATGTGGACATTACGATCAAAGGGAGAAGGAGGGAAGACGATAACGTCTTTCTGAGACTCAGAATTGCTGATCAAGAAGGTCTAATTTAAGATTTCCTTTATTTTATTGAAATAGTCAAAATATATTTTGTTTTCTCTTAGTTTGAATGTTGAAATGTATTGATCTTTTGCAGGCCGAGTACGAAATATTTATTTCCCTTTCGACATTGAAGCTGACACTGCCCTTGATGTTGCTACTGAAATGGTTGCCGAGTTGGATATCACCGATCAAGCCGTGACTAAGATAGCCGAGATGATCGACAATGAGATTGCTTCCTTAGTACCCGAGTGGAAACGGGACTCTAGAATACATGAAAGTATCGATCACACAAACAGTAATTTCTGTCAGAATTGTTCTCTGGTCGAATATTTATCCACAGGCGACCTAGGCAAGAACCTGCAAGTTCTTCAATGTTCTAAGCATGAATGTGGTGCTATACACGGCCGTTTTGAAGAAATCACGTATCAATTTGAAGGGTCGGAGCAATGTGTTACAGAAGGCGCTCCTATGGGATCAAGCCAATCGGTTGGTGTACACTACACTGATATATGGTCACAACACGATGGTCTCGAATTAGTTCCAAAATTTTCCGGTGACAATCACTTTGGTGATGAACACGAAATCTTTCACGAGTCAACAAACAATAAGAACGAGAAAATCATAAGGATCGACAAGGAGGAGGATAAGTCTCTTTTGACTCAAGTAGAAGATTACGAGAATGCGGTAAGGCATGAACTGAGGTGGCTCAAAGCCAAATATCAAATGCAGATGAGAGAGCTTAAACTTGGAGATCAACATAAGGGGATCGTGTCAAAATCTTCGACTTTGAAGTTCAATAACGAGAAGGATAAATTGTCACCGAGCTTCTCAAGTATGTCGCCAGAAGAGAAGCGTTCGACCTCATTTTTCCCGACTGATGCAGAAAACAACTGTGCTAACCAGAAAGTTCACAGTTATGAATCTGTTTATAATTCTTTTAGTCCAGTACATATGATCACTGCAGAGAATTTTTATACTGGTACATTGCTTTCACATTCCCTTCATAGGGCCACATCTTTACCAGTGGATGCTATAGATTTCTAAAATAATATCTTGTGTTGAATGATTGAATGTACATTACTAACAAACATATTAAAAGTATATATAATAGTATAAGTTCTCAAATTAATTACTTTCTAGTCGCAGTGTAAATAACCTTTCCATTGAGTGCATTAAATACTTACATGTTACGCATGTATTGTTTTTGTTCAACTTTTAGCGTTTAGAGATGGCATGTAAGAATAATCCACTTGAAATAAAGCAAATTCTTTGGAAATTAAGTAGTATTAATATTATGCTATCGAGCCTGTTGACACTTATGGAAAGCCAAAAATTGTTTTTGAACATGTCTGAATAATTTTTTGAAAGCAAAAATGGAAGTTCTGCTAAAGGTCCCCTTCAAATACTCATGACTTGTATGAGTTTTTAGTTGAGCATAAGTTAGAAGAACTGTCGTTTTATACATATGACCGATTTTTTAATGCATAATAGATAAGTGTTGAATGAAACAAATACTCCTATTTGATGGTTTGATAGCAATTTTTCATCTTAAAAAATTGATTTTTTAACTGTTATTTCACTATTCTAGTTGTCATTTTTGAATTCTTCACTCATAGATATGATCCACTTTTCTCTCTAATAGCCAAAAAATTAATTTTCATAATCACTATTGAACATGCACTATATAAACAGGGTCGATGTAAAATAAGGAACACATCAAATATTTATTGGACAATTTAAAAAATAAAGAGAGTCATACAAGTGCTGCCAACACAGTATCTATCAAAAACCCAGTCAAAATCCCTTGTTCCAGCAGCATTATTCTTGATGGCTATCAAGTTCTCATGCTTTTCTCGAGTCCCAATTCATTAATAATGTGACAAAAAGTTAGACTTTTATTTTTTTACAACCATTCTTAGCCACGCAGGAATTATCATGCAAAAGTTACGTAATAGAATGACAAAGTATAGAAAAAGAAAAATTTGTATTTAATTGTTTTAAAAGGTTCTTTATTGAACAACCTTTCCACGTTGAACTCAGCAGCAGAAGAAAAAGCAGACGAAAAGAGCTCACCGTACAAACAATGGTCAATAATCTTCATTGTTTTAGATTTCCAACAAAAGCAAACATTTATAAGATAATGTATATTAAACAATATCTTACTTCTTTTTTACTTTAATCTCGTCAATTACAATCCGGCCCATCCACTATACTAAACGCATTAATTATTTGAATAGTCATCGAACAGTTTGAACTATATCAACTGTTACTATTTAATAATTGAATTCAAAAAAAAAAGTATCTTAGTGGTCACTGATTTATGCATCGTATTATCCATTCACCAATTAATTGGTAACATTCGTTAAATTCAACAAATAGTGTCAATTTGAGCAATGCATAGGTAACGCATTACATAATTCAGCAATTATTGAGATATAATTTTAAGTTCAGTTATTAAGTAGTAACAATTCTAAGTCGGTCACCATTGAGTTATGCGTACAAACGGCTATGCTGCACCGGAATACATGGTTAAAGCTTAGTCAAGCTAAAATTTTCTTCTCCACTCCTTTTGCAGTTGATAAAGAAAATCAATTATTTTTTTCAGATTTAGATATACTAAAATACTCACTGATGAACAGGTCATTAGACGGAAAAGTGTGATGTATATAGCTTCGGAGTGATTGGGCGCGGTGCAACCATATATTTGTTGAACAGAAGACTGTACCATGTTTTGGACACTAAATTGGAAGGGCAAATACCCTCAGAAAGAAGCACTTATTGTTAATGCCCAAGACATTTAAAAACCAGGCCATGCATGACAATGGTCCAGCTGAAATCAAATATTCAGGTTTCTTATAAATCCATTTTGTTTGTCAATAATGACACATTAGATGTTACTATTTTTGTATCAAAATCAAGTGTCTGTGTGTAAGATTAATAGCAGTAATTATTGGTGGAATATTGACATGTTCGATACGTGGAATTGGACAGGACTAAGTAAATAATGTGGAAGTAAGCCGTGATCCAAGAACCATGCCATGCCAGCTGAAGTGTCGGCTCTCTGTGAGATGTTGTGATCGTATTATAACGGTACACATACAGGTCGGAGATTGCTCTGGCGGCTAGCAAACGAATATGGGCACTACAAATCTGACAGCGACCTTTGGAAATGGCCAGAAGTATGAGCCAAATATTTCAACATATCAAATGTGCATCCTGATGAAGTATAATAATGCTGAGTGTCTTTGCTGTAAGGAGATTGAGAAGGATACTAAAATTCCCTCTTCTGATTTGAAAAGGTGTCTGCAGTCTACTTGTGTTGAAGGGAAAAATTGTCATCTGTAAAGATCAAAAGCAAAGACATTGACGAGTTTACAGCAAACTACGTAAGTGACGATGATAAAAACTGTAGTTGCACAGAAGGAACCTCGAGCCTGAAAGACAAGAGACAAGACAGAGGGTGGAGAAGGCCAGGAAGCCCCAGATCGAGGCTGAAATAGTACGAGTAGTGAAATCTAAGAGACGATTGGACCCCAACAATGTCATTGCTTAAGTCTCAAAGCAATTGGAATCCCGTTTCCTGGCCAACCCGGGTGACATTGGGAAACAACTCGAACTCTCATTGAGCGAGAGTTCTTGGAGAGGGATACCTCAACTTGTAACAATTCTTTCACGAAACACTCTCCTCTGTTTAGGTGGAAAAGCAATTCTTATAGTCAGTTACCACTATCTTTCTATTGATTTATATGTATGGCTGCTAATCCAGTTCTTGGAGAGGGGAGAAGATAGGAACGAGGAAACAAGTAACTCGTTTCATTACGTTGAACAAGTTGTAACGAACCTAAAATGATGGCTTATATGTGTTTTGTCCGAGATGTAGTTAGGGGAAGACCAAATTTTTTCTTTGAGTAATGATACATGTACACCTTTGATGTACATAATGCATTACACCCCTCTCACATGAAAGGGGTTTGCATACAATAAATTATATGTGGGCCTTCTCAATATGACGGGAGTGTAATCCATTATGTACACCAAAACTATACAAGTAGAATTATCAGTTTTCTTTTAGCACTGAACTACTGCACAGAAGAAAAATGTTTCATAAAAAAATAAATTTTATGTATAAAAAATTTACTGGACTTAGGCTACCCTCACAGGGATGTCCTCAGCTACGCCTATGTGTTTCGCTGCTACGGATGATATACATTTGCATTTTTATTTTAATTTTTGTATGTCATAATTCACTTTTAATTTTTGTATGTTATAATTCACTTTATCAAACGAGAGTCAAGTAATTATTTATATGAAATTCTCAAAATGTCTATTTTCACTCCAATTTTCAAGACTACTTCTCATAGCAATATAATTAACTATTATTTTCTTTAAATTCAATTGCCATTATATAAACATTAGTTTGGTGCACATTTTCAAAACTCATTTTTCCCTTAAATTCATTTTCAACAATATATTTAATGAGATTCACAATTTTTATAAACTTATTTCATCAATTTTTATTAAAATCTATTAAAATTTTGAATTTTAACTAAACTAAACAGACATTAAATGTTGTGAAAGAGAAAAAAGGTCGTGAAAATAAATTGCAACCGCATGTACAAATATTTAGCAAAGTACTTGGAAGTAAAATAATTTGATCCAAAATTTTCATAAAATCTATAAAAAATAATTTTCTTGGTCAAAGTCCACCAAGACTACTATTTATATATATTAAATGAAAATTGCATATTTTACTAACACCCCTGGATTGACGTGTAGAGTGTTGGCTAAGCTGAAAAGTCAGTAAACGTTATATTAAGTAAATTTGTCTTAAATCAGTTTTAAGTGAAAAAAGAATAAACTTGAATAATGATGATAAAATGATTTTGTTCGTAGCACACGACGAGTTCTTCTTGAATTTCGTTTAAGAAGACGTGAAAAATATTAATGGAAAAATTGAAATATTATCATTTAAAAATGATTGTAGTATTTTTAAACACTTGACGCATATTTAAAGAGTTAAAACGAAACTGCAAAAAATGATGAAAATACACCCAAACTGACTCAAAATAGAAAAAATTAAAATTGACTTTTTGACCCGAAAGTTTGGCGATATTGATCGAGCTATTCGCTCGCCTAAATTCGAGTTGAAAGTTATGCACATTTTCGTAAGCGCTTCTTATTTATCCACTTTTCCATTGTTCCACGTCACTGTAGCCAGCAATTTCCTTACGTGTTTTTTTTTTTTTTTTTTCCAGCTTCCTGCGGACCCTTAAAATGTCAGCATGTGAGAACTTAGCTTTCATTCCCTTTAAAATACAAATTAAGAACCATTCATGTTCACTGCATTTAATTGGTTAGAATGCACCCAGAGCTGCCCAAGCCTTTCAATCTGATGAAAACACACACACACCATGGAAAATCTATAAACGAATTACTCTTATTTGGCTGAAGTTTTTTGGTAATTAAGCACTTAGATCTCTTCGTACTCTGTGTATGTATAAATGAGTAGAATTTACGACAACTGGGAGAGGCTGTTTGGAGCTGCATTAGATCAAGAGAAGATTCGGGAACTAGCTGAGTTCCAAGCTTCAGCCCTTCTTCTTCAGATTTCAGTTCCAGGTTCAGCTTCAGTTCCCTTATTCACAATCATATTTCAGTAAACCATAGAAGTGAGTCACTTATGTTTTTTGTGATAATGAAGCATGCAATTAGAGGTAGGGTAATATTAAAGCCATCTCTGAAGGAGACATCAAAACACCAAAATGCACCAAATTTTGGTGCAAAAACTCTTCAATGTGACACCAAAGTTTGCACCATTTTGGTTCAAAGTCAAATTTAACCTTTTTTCCATTTGGCAAACTAATTGATGAAGGGTATTTGTATCATTAGTTTTATATATTTTTAATACAATAAATTATTATTATTATTATTATTATTATTATTATTATTATTATTATTATTATTTGCA
>NW_019236418.1:51295-53483 GCF_002742605.1 Olea europaea var. sylvestris
GTGTTTCTATTAATTGTAATATATTTTTTATTTTTATTAATGAATTTAATATTTTTCTTAATTTAACGTAATTATTTATTTAGTAATTTATGTATTCATAAAATAAATAAAGAAATATATTTTTTTTCAAAGAAATAAATTATTAAGAATAAAAAAAGAAGAAAATGATTAAAGCCTTTTCATTTGGTGTAAGTTTTGGTGTAATTGTTAGATTATGATTTTTGATTTGGTGTAAAACTTACCTCAAATTTTGTTTCAGGGTTGGAGGCCTTAATTATTAGGTCAAAGATAGAAACTAATGCGTTTTTCTGTAAATTATTTGTCTGTTTTGCATTTTCATTTGCGCCTTGGATAAGAATACCAAATTTTCTAGTCAACTTTCTTTAGGGGGATTAAATTGTATTGATTTTTTTTATTTTTATTTTACTTTTATTTTTTTTAAATTGTATCTTGTTTGATTACTAGTATGGCGAGTCTTCAAATATATTTCAGTGGATTACCTTGCATAATGTCTATAATATTTGAGTAGGTTAGAAAATTCTGTTCTTCATGTCCCATAAAATAGGAAAATTAGTATATGATTGTGAAGTTCTTGAAGAATGGCTGATGCCTTTTTTGTTTGAAAAAGCGTAAACATGTACAAAGTATTATTAGTGAACATACATGCATTCCCAGTAAACTGTGCATTTTGGTGATGATAAAATCATGATACTTCTATGTTCTTTCTTTTTCCCTCTCTTTTTCACCACCAAATTGTATATATATTTGAAATCTGCCTTAATTGATGTAACAAACTTGCATCAATCTTTAACTAACAGTCTCAGCTAGTCCTACCATTCTTCAGCTTCCTCCAGCCTAAGTATTCCGTTTTATAGTGGAAAAAGTAGCGGTGACAACCTCCCCAAGCCAAGATCTGAAGATAGGGAGCCTAATGCTATGTCCATTCCATTCAAAGAATTAAAGAACGCAACCAGAAACTTTTGACATGACAACAGTTTAAGGGAAGGAGGATTTGATCCTGTTTTTAAGGGATGGATTAATGAGTGCACTCTTACTGCTGCAAAGCCGGGATCTGGAATGGCTGGCCCCGGCGCAATCAAGAAGTGGAATCACAATGGTATTCAAGTTTCCAAGCAATGGTTGGTAGGTTCTTTTATCAAGTTTTAGCGAGTCTTATTATATAGTTATGCAAAACTTTCAGTTGATTATCTGAGCGATTTTCGTCGTCCGAACCTGATTAAACTTATTGCTTACTGCAACCAAGGTGACTACCTGCTTTTGGTGTATGAGTTCATGCCAAAAGGAAGTCTGGACAATCACTTGTTCAGAAGTAAGTTGCGCTGAAATAACTTCTTATTCGATGCCATGGTTGCTTAATGTACCGGCTGTATGTCAATTTTTTTTTGTATTTGTTTCATACGTGATCATATATAGGATATCTATTGTTGAGAATCTACTTATACATGCACAGCGGAAAATTAAATTATTTCGATTCCCATCCAATAGATCTCATTGTGTTTGGTTAGGAATTGTGATAGGATTGTACCTTTTCAGATCTGCAATCCTTTTGCTTTTCTTTTCGTTCCACAACTTTGATTCGCCACCACAGCTGTCCAATTGTCCAGCCTCCAACGGTGATCCACACAGAGAATATGATTGCAGCCTCTAGGGTTTTCTCTTGTGCCAGCAAGAATAATGAAAACCTTAATGGACCTCAAACCCTAGTTATATATTTATATAAACCCAAACAGGCTCGGCCCGGTCCGGTCCAATAATTAATTAATCTAATTAATTAAACCCGGTCCGTGAATTAATTAATCCAATTAATTAATTCGAAAATATAAATAAAAAATCCAATTACTTAATTTATTCAACGATTGTTAAATTAATCAATTGGCAATTTGCAATCTTTCAATTCTCTTTTGTGTGTGACCCATTAGGTTCCCGACCACGATGCCTAACGACGTAAAATATTATTTTGATCTAATCAAAATTGATAAATTAAAACACCCTTTTAATTTATCGTCAATTCACATTCGCCGTCCCTGATTGACATCTAGCAATGTGTCAGGGCAATACATGTGACGGGAAATGTCACGTGGTATGACAAAACCAAATTCGTTCGTTTATCGTGAAACTATAATCCCTTCGTCAATATGATCCGATCAATTACGAGATATGGAGTTGT
>NW_019236418.1:54059-58604 GCF_002742605.1 Olea europaea var. sylvestris
GATGTTTGGATCATTGATGAAACCTTAGTTCCTTTACTTTCGCAATGGCTCTATTATTATCACAATACTATTGTATGTGATCAACAACATCAGGAACTACTCCAAGTTCATTTATGAACATCATGATCCATATTGCAACTCTTTGCTACTTCTGAAGTATCCATGTATTAGGTTTCTACTATTGAATCAACGGCTGCTTCACGTTTGGAACCTTTCCAACATACCGCTTAAGAGTAAACCAGTTTTTCCATATGAAATCTTCTTAAGATTTCATCTATGTAAATTGTGATGAGTTAAACAATCTTCTAGATCTACCTCTATAGATCAAGTTGCTTATCCCATATCGTTTATGAATAAATCCTTTAAAAACCATTATTTCAACGATTGAAACATAGAGATGTCGTTTTAGGAATACGAAAAATGCTCCCACTATCTTCTCGTAAACACACAATTCGTTTTCAAATTTGATAAAATCAAACACTTTGACTTTTCATCAAATCCAAGATTTCAGCTCCAAGAGACTTCTCTTAACCTATAGTCACGATATGCAACTGTTGCAAACAAAACCCGAATGGGCTTAAGCAAGGCTACATGAGAAATATTTCACTAAGGTCAACATTTAACCTTTGCTTCTAGCATTGCTTTGTATATATGGACATTCATATCCATATCGACTTTTTCTTTTGTAAACTATTTACAAAAACTTATGGGCTTTATTCCATTAGGAGGCTTGACCAAGGTCCAAACCTTGTTCACTTGCGTCGAGTTTCATCTCGAGTTTCATGGCCTCTTGCTGTCTCTTTTAAGTCAACACTTGACTTTATTTTGTTGCAACTAGCAGGTTCATTATCCTGGATCACTGATTAATGATTTGCACCTTCTTGAAGGTCGAATAAGCCTACTAGATTCACATAGAGCTGTCATGTCCTCAGGAGTCTTTACTTCCTGATCCAAAGTATGTCCCATATCAGATATGGGATCAAACTCAGATTTATCTACTTGGTTAACTATATCTGTGGACTTTTGAACTCTTTCAAAATTCTATTTTACTCCCACTGTCCTCTCCTAGAATAAACATTTTCTCTAAGAAGACGACATGTCGTGAGACGAAGACTTTCTTCATGATAATAGAATTTATATTCAATTGTCTCCTTTGAATATCTCACAAATATGTATTTATCGGATTTAGTCTCAAACTTTTCCGATTTAATGCGCTTCAAATAAGCGTCATGTCCCCAATCTTTCATATAAGATAAATTGGGACATTGTCTTTCCATAACTCGTATGGAATTCTGTTAACCAATTTAGATGGGACATGGTTTAGTGTGTTGCACACTACAATCAATGCGTGACCTCAAAACAATTTTGAGAAATTTGCATGGCTTGTTATTAATCGCATTATATGTAATAATTAACGATTCCTCCTTTTAGATACACCACCTTGCTGCAGTGCATATGAAGGAGTCCACTGCACGAGAATCTCATTCTCTCTTAGATAATCTAAATTTTATCTTTAAGATACTCTCACTTGATCGAATCTTAATGTGAATGTATCTTTACCTCTTTGTTTCTCTAATTCTAGTGTGAATCCCTTGAACTTTTCAAGAGTTTCATGTTTGAATTTTCATCAAGTGTACATGATCATTGATGAAATAAGAGAAACATTATCTGACATAAATTGATACGAATCCATATGCATCACCATGCATTAGACCAATAATTATGCTGATCTTTCTTCTTTTCAAATAAAAGAAGATTTGGTCAATGTGCCAAACATGCATAATTTGCTTTTGTCAAAAATCAATTAATCCCAAGTATACATCTTTATGTAACTTTGGAATTACATTTCATCCAAATGACAAAGTCTGTCATGCCAAATTTTGGTAATAATTAGATTATAGTATTTATGCCTTATAATTTCTATACTTATTATAGAATTTTTAGTATTAAAGAATATAAGTGTCGTTTTATAATTTACCATAGCCATTAGGATCTTTAACAAGATAAATAAGAACAACAATTGTCCTTAACATTAAAATAGTTCATGTCTGAATATGAAATTCATTTTAATGTTCCAGCTATAGTTGGCATAAAGCGACATTTCAATACTAAACCAAAGGCAATGGTAAGAAGTATATTCATACAGGTAATGTAGCAACCTTTGCTAATCTCCAACGTGTATGTCAACTTCTCCCTTTCGCAGTGGTCTACTTCTTTTTAGTTTCTCCATATTTGTATAAATACGATATTTACACCTGGTATCATATACCTAAGAAACTCGTGAAGTAGGCGTAAGCCATACAATATTCCTTCCAATGACCTTTCATTCTATAATGAAAACAAGGGTCATTAGATTTGGTATTTGTCCTTTCGCTTATACTGTCTTAACCATATTGGGTGCTTTCACAAAGCCCCTTTAGACTTCCTCTTAATATCTTTTGAGGAATCAATGGTTTGCCCACTACCAACTTTGATAAAGGGGTTAACAGTCCTAACCATGTTAAGCAACTTAATAATTGTGCATTCAAGCTTATTCACGTTAAATTCATAATTAGTTATGAATAGCTTTCTCTGACAGAGATTGCAGAACCAAGTCACTACTTAGTTCATGGTTTGTAATTGAACTGAATTGAGACATTTCTCAACGTCAATCATCTTCAGTGTCTAAGTATCGATTGAAGATTAATCGTCATTTTGCATCCGTATAGTTGTTCGGAAATCTCATATCCTTCCACACATGATTATTATCATACAACTCTTTGTAATGAAAAATTATGTGTTAACATCTATACTCTCGAGTTACTTTTGTAACTCAGTGACATAGTTGCAAGCATCATATACTTTGCAGTACTATTATCATCACTGCATTTACTATAGTAGCCACCTCTTCCTTAATCGAATCATCACCAGGTGTCTCTGGAAGGGGTTACTCAAGGACGTGACCAACTTTCTCATGCATAAGAATAATTTTCAAATTGCAGTGTCAATTAAGAAAATATAGTTTGGTTGTTAGCATCTAGTATGCCATTCAAAACATATGGTTACTCAGATTCAATATAAATGTAAATGACGAAAAGGAAAAGAATAAAATATATAAAATGCATTAATTAATTTAACATGGACTTTTATTAAATTAATTATGCTCCCACTGTTTAAATAAAATTTATGACCCTCTCACATAAATTTATGGAGTCCATGCTTGACTCCCAGTGGGCTGGGATCCCATCTATTATATTAGGACCTTGAGTGTACTCAACAAGCCCTGATATTATATTTGGGTAGATACTATTATCAATTGTATCTCCATACAACTCCCAGATCATTAAGCTGACAACTCTTTGTTTTCACACATCTTATGTGTTAGCTTAACATGCTTCTAAAATTTATCTCCTTGAGTGTACTCAACAAAAGATAAATTTTAGTTAAGTCAAACCCATCATTCAGAAATATCAAATATTTCATAGTGTCAAACATATCCCTAATGGACCAGCCTTGAGTGTACTCAACAAGCTGAGACGATTTGGGACTCTGATTTTTCACTATAATGATGGAAGGCGATTACAAATGTGACTTAATATTTTATGGAGGGATTTTGTATTTATGAGTCTCATCAACAATAATAAAATCATATATATATTATTATTATACATCTACTATGCATAATATAAATAGTGTGGACGATAATGGACTTTTACTATCTAGTCTTCCCGAGGCATAAGGAAGACTAGTTGATCAATTCCTAGGGGGTATAGCATTGAACAATGTCAATGCACCATCTCTATGGCTCCACCTCTTCTTGTCTCTTCAATTAGTCCAATTCCAACATGTATCCTATACTAGATGGCACGCATGCCTAAATGAAATTGGACTCGCAGGCCCATAGTAACAATAATAATAATGGACTCGCAGGTCCAAAACAATTAAGAGCTCACAGGCCCATAAAACGACAAAATTAAAAATTAACCATTCAACACATCCATATGGTCGAGTCCATAATCGTCCACTAATAATACATTCATCACATAAATGTATACCTATATAATATCTAATATTATATGCAAATAAGTTTCAAGTTTCTCGCTATTAAATCGTCTAAACTCTTTTAGACAAATGGATCGGAATAATTAAATAATTAATTAATCATATTAATTGATTATTTAATCTGCGGGAATATTTAATTAAAATATTAGAGTCCAACTCTAATTCAACAATTATATGGCGGGATTATTAAAATCAAATCTTAATTAAATAACAAATTAGAGTCCAACTCTAATTCAACAATTATATGGCGGGATTATTAAAATCAAATCTTAATTAAATATCAAATTAGAGTCAAACTCTAATTTCAAAATGTAAGGCGGTTGAATTTAATTAAAATCAAATTTTAATTAAATGACAAAACTAGAGTCTAACTCTAATTCCAATATTTAAGGGCGAATGAATTTAATTAAAATCAAATTTTAATTAAATGACAAAACTAGAGTATAACTCTAATTTCAATATTTAAGGGCGAATGAATTTAATTAAAATCAAATTTTAATTAAA
>NW_019236418.1:60142-70881 GCF_002742605.1 Olea europaea var. sylvestris
TTGTGTCAATCTCGATCATCGATCATATCTTTCACTCCACTATTAAGTCAATATAAATCGAAAACTCCTTTTCGACTTATGAGTACACCTTGGCCAAGGATTTGATCATTGACTTAATTGGATGAAACGCAGATCATAATCTCCTACTATCTAAGAGTGACGAATCCTTTATTGATCAATCATAACCTTCATACGATTCTTGACGTACCCGAACGATGTCGTATTAGCGGCCCTTTTCAGAGCAACATCCAACACCGCCAAAGTATGAGTGTCCTCATATAAGGTACCATGACGACCTCAAGTCAAAGGACTAATTTCACTACCGAACGTTAGAGATTAACCACTGACACTCAGATAGTTATCCATGTGGAATCTCTCGACGGGTCTCCAATATTTTGTTCTATAACAAAATATCCACATGTTAATTTAAGTGTCACCACACTTTAACTTGTGAGATCAGTTACTTACTTCACAAGTAAGAAATGCCACATGTGATGGTCTATCCGTAATAACGATATCCGTATCTCGTTATTACTTACGACCACGGAAGATTTAAGATTCAATCAGATGTAATTTGTATCTCACAATCACAACTCCTTGTGATTAACAAATTACAATTATTTGAATCTACGGACTCTATTATTTATTTAATTGTCTATTAATTAAATAATAGATCTGCCATTTAATTGCATTAATTATATATAAAAGTATTTATGTCCAAAGTTGATTGGACCTAGGGCATAATACTTACATCTATGACTAAATCTTGGATATAAAACGTAAAATTTTATATGTTTCATTTGTTCCAATGAAGATCTCAATCATTCATATTTTTAATACTACGCTCCTTTAGTTGACCTGAATAGAAACCCATCAATTGATATAGAGGCTATTTGGGAGTGATTTTTAGAATTGATTTTTTGACCGTTAGAAGAAAAGTGGGGTCCATCCGTGAGAGAAGAAGTCAAATATGATGGCTGGAATAATGAAATAACGGTCAAAAAATCAATTTTTTGGAGGAAAAAATCGAGTCCAAACAAGCCCTTATGGAATGCTTGGCTTATACATATCCGGTCATGGCTTCTAAACAAAACTTTGAGCAGTTATTGATTCAAATATTGCTTTGCATTGCCAAAGTCATGATCCCGAAAGAAGGCCACAAATGGTAGATCTAGAAATAAATGATAGAAATGTTTAACTAGTTATAAAGTAGATCTAGAAGTCCGGATATCATTCCCACGAGAACTACTATTTAACAATTGGTTTAATGAGTCCTAATTTTAATTTGATCGAAAACAAATAATAAGTTTTGTGATTGGTGTCTAAATTATTCTAACTAAACTAAATTATCTAACGTACACCACTTATCAAATTGGGTTTTAGAAGTATGAATTTGTATGCT
This sequence comes from Olea europaea var. sylvestris, assembly GCF_002742605.1. NCBI lineage: Eukaryota > Viridiplantae > Streptophyta > Magnoliopsida > Lamiales > Oleaceae > Olea > Olea europaea. The sequence goes on from NW_019236418.1 coordinate 61,545, forward strand.
AGTACTTATAAGTTTACCCATAGATCCCCTTTAATCCACCAATCAAGATAAGTTACAATTGTAGTGCTAGGTCAAATTCTTTTAAAGCATTCAATTTATCCCTCTCAAGTTCTCATTGAATCTATTTAACTAATTTAATTTCATATCTTTATGCAAATCAATCTTAGTTAAACAAAATATCGGTTCTAAGAGTTCATTTATGATGGAAATAATCAGTATAGGTATGTCTACACATTATACTAAATTATCGAATTTTACTATGTGGTTTAAATTTAAAACTCACCTCTCAATTTGTAATAGATTTCACAAAATTATTGAATGATTGGCGAAAAAATTAAAAGCATTAAGTACATAATTAAAATCAACACATGCATTTAAAGAACTTGAATCTTTATTAAAATAAAAAAGGGGTCACATATAGATTACATTGTTCGCCTAAATATGAATTTGACCACTCATAAAAGGAAAGAAATACAAAAAGTAAAGAGTTCATAACCAAGTTTTGAAATCTTGATCATGGAAAGAATTAGATCTTGCACAAAAAATCTTCTTCAGCCTCAAAAGACTTCAAACCCTAGCTTTTGCTCTTTGAACTTGATGATAGTGTTTTTTCGCTCCCCAAATTGTGTTGAACTCCTCTTTGATCTTGATGATTATGTGTCTCTCTCTCCCAAAATTGTGTGGAACTCCATCAAAAGTGTCAAAAACTCGTATTTATAGCTACCTCCATGTTTTTGGTTGTTATAGGGTTTTTATGGGGTTTAAAATGACCAAAATCGATCCCTAATCCGTATCAAGCGCGTGTCATGGCGTCTAGGTGCCACTTCTCGGGAGAATTTCAGCATTGCACCCCCTTTAAATATTTTTCTCATAACTTTTTCTCCCGATATCCAATTGAGGCGAATCAATTTGGGTTATAAAAATAACTCAAAGGGCTACAGATTACTAGAATATCTCTTTTCCAATTCGAATTTTACTACGGTAAAAATGGGTCTCAATCTCCAGTTGAAAATCTGGAACATCTTTATGCGGCTGGAAATTGATTTGTGAAAATATTTTGACCATATTTTACTCATTTTAACTTGTAATTGCATCTAATTGACCCTAGGATTCTTAAATCTTCATCACGAGGTCTGACATAACTTTTGAGTATTTATATTTCGGAAGCGTTCCACCTACACATGGATTTGACAAGTATTTTTGCCAAATAATTGTGACCTTTAGATGAAGCAAATCCAACGGTCAGTATGTATTTCACTAGGATCATTGATCTCAAGCGGTTATAACTAATTCTCCCATGATCCTAGTGAAATACATACTGATCGTTGGATTTGTTTAATCTAAAGGTCATGATTATTTGTTAAAAATACTTGTCAAATTCATGTGTAGGAGGAACGCTCTCCTTTATATTTTATCCCCAAACTTCAGATCTTACCCTTTTTTTTGCCAATATTCGCTTTCTTTTTTCTTTTTCTTTTTTTCAACTTCATTTCTACTCATCGAGTTTCACTTAATAAACGAAATATAAAATACATTAGATTATAATCATTCAAAAGAACCATTAAATGACTATACTTTTTGGTCCAAATAAAAGTATAAAATACATCTATCAAACACTGCCAAACTTAAACATATGTTTGTCCTTAAATAGAACCATAACCTAACTTAAAAAACATTAAAACATGCAAACGGTTTTGGTTAGAGAACATGCCATTTTACCTCATGACCAGAATCATTTTATTAAATCTATCAACGGCTTCAAGGTTGCACTACCAACATCAATAACTACTTTTTCAATGTAAAACTGATATGCTTGTGTGTGAAAAATTATTTAAAATATTATAAATTCACGAGTTGTTTCAATCCATGACCCTCGAACTCGATGGTCAAATTTTTTACTTTAGTCACTCATAAGATTCACACACCCCTAAATTTATTTATTTTTACTCTTTCCCAGTGTGTGATCTAAGACCGAATTTTTATATTAACTCCTCAACATCTCTAATTTAGATGGATCTCACTAATTGTAAGTCAACATTTCAACAAATAAGGATTATCCAAATTTTGATTGCTTTAATTTCCAAGACTCAACTAAGCTAATAATTCCTTTGTTAAAAATCTAATTTTCAAAAAATAAGTGCTTGTGACTTAATCAATGATGTAGTATGTAAATATATAGTCATTATTTTTTCTTGTCTTGTGTGCAACTTATCTCCATTAAATTTTCTAAATAACCCTTGTAGCGAGCTTTATGCCCAAATCTAATGATCATAGTGCATCAAGTTTTTAGATACACTTGCAGGTTTACTCAAGTCATAAAAGCTATAAAAAGACTTTTTACAATGAGATAGCTTTTTTTTTTCCCCATGATTAGTGCCCCTCATTAAACATCCATTCTAAAAAATCTATCACTAACTTAAGATTTTTCACCTAATTTTCATCATATATTGGTTTTAGACAATCCACACAAGAATTTACATACATGCAATCCCAGTTCATATCCATATCTTCCTACAACAATAAAATCATCTCCAAACCTTTCTAAATTTAGTCGAAGAATGTATATTGCAATAGCTTTTGGATTTAGTATCTAAAGTCTACTATTTTAACCTATCAATTATATGAATCAACCTATTTCTTTATAATACTAAACTTAATTCATCTGTGCTAATGGATAATAATCAATTAATCTAAGCATATAACATATTCACAATTCATAAATTAACACGTGATTCCAAATTTATTTGTCGGCAAAGCTACTTAACCCTTACTGTCTGATATTTGAGGTGGCTTATTAGATTAGTTCATTTCATTATTTGCTAAGTTGTCTCGTGCTTAATATCGAAATACCTTTGAACGATAAAAGAATACAAATATGAGAGTCAAGAGCAATTTAAAGGCAATAATGTAGCTTGTGGGATAACCTTCTTCTTCTTTTTTTTCTTTTTTTTTTTTACATCCTTGGGACTTTGAAAAATGTACCACATGTATTTTCTATGTTTTTCACTCAAATATACGATTTCTTTTAAAAAACTTAATATAGATATGATGATCCTCTTATTGAATAAAAGCATCTTTAACACTAATGCACCTTAATAAATTATATGTAATGCAGATACATAAAGTATAATAAATAAAAGGGGTAAGAGATTGGTTGCTTCCCAATAAAATTTTAATTTAAAGTTTTTAGCTAAACTTTTGCACAAGTGCTTTATGGCACTTTGAATATGACTTTGGAGGTCTTGCTTTAACTTGCTTAATTTGTTTTTGTTCCATATTTTACATGTCCTCCAAAATCACACTTACCCCTTTTGAATATGATATGACTAGCCAAAATTGCCCAATTAGAACTCAATTAAGAATACTTTAATTTTCTCATCAACTTTACACAAAATCAATGAAATTGGAGGTTTCCATCTAATCCCATTTTCTTTGAATACCACTAATTCATTTGGCTCCTTTGTTATTAATTTATTCGTTTTTACATGTTCTTCTTCTTTAGTTGGTTTCTCAGGTTCCATTGGCGTGTTATTTGGCTCATCTGAAATTACATGATCTTCAATCCTTTTATTTTTGCATGATGATGTTTTCTGTAACTATTTCATTGTAATCTTCTTGTTTTTCACATGGACTATCGAAGATAGCTTTCCTTACTTCCTCTGAAGTTTCCAATAACAAACAATTTGTACTATAATGCAATCTGCAACAATATTCACATGTCAGTCTAATCTCTTCATAAATAATACAATTGATACTTAATCTTTTTGGGAAGCAGTCCTTATCAAATGGTATGGGTTGATTGTATCCCCATTTTTTAAGTTCATGTCTCAAGAGAAATTCTCCAAAGAGCATGTCGCCTTTATTTAAGTCGGAATCGATCATTGTAAATTTTGGATCTCTTGCTTCTTTTTATTTCCTATCAATGGAGCAAAAAAATACAGGTAAATCCATGAAAATGACGCCAAAAACTAGTTGTTAATTTTTATATTCCGCAAGTGTACGGATTGTAATAAGTAATAAAGTGTATCTAAGAGTCTGGATATCATTTCCACTAGGATTTCTATTTAACAATTGGTCCACTTATTTCTAATTTTAACTTGATAAAAAAATGACTAATAAATTGTGTGATTGATATCTAAATTATTCTATCCGTGGTAAATTCATTTCTGGAATCATAAGATAAAAATATTTTTTTGATCAATTATTCACTAAATTGGGGTTTATCAGGACCAATGCTACAAGCTTCTGGAATACAATGGGGCTATTGCAGCCGCTGAAGCAGCTATTGGATCGGCTATTATAAACTAAAATATCTAAAGGACACCACATATCAAATTTGGATTTTAAAAGTACGAATATGGATGCTAGAACTTACAATTTTACCTATGGATCTCCTTTAATTCGTCAATCAAGATTCATTACTGTTATAGTATTCAGTTGAATTCTTCTAAAATATTCAATTTGCTCATCTTGAGTTCTCATTGAGTCTATTTAACTAATTCTATTCCATATCTCTATGCAAATCAACCTTAGCTAAACAAAATATTGGTTTTAAGAATTCATTTCTGACCGTAGTGATCAGTATAGATATCTCTACTCCTTGTACCAAATTATCAAATTTCACTATGTGGTCTAAATTTAAAACCTACCTCTCGAGTCGTAAAATATTTACAAAATCATTGGATAGTTGGCAAAATAATTCAAAGAATTAAGTACATAATGAAAATCAACACATGTTCATTTAAAGAACTTGAATTTTGAATAAAATAAAAAAGGGTCACACATAGATTACATCGTTCGCTCTTGCTATGAATTTAGCTACTCATAATAATGAAAAAATAAAAAGTATAGGGTTCATAATCAATTTTAAAATCTTGATCATGGAAAGAATTGGATCTTACACCAAGAATCTTCTTCAGCATCAAAAGTCTTCAAACCCTAGTTTTTGCTCTTTGATCTCGATGATTATGTGTTTTTCTCTTTTAAAATTGTGTGGAACTCTCTTTGATCTTGATGATTTTCTGTTTTTTTGTTCCTAAATTGTGTGGAAGTCCATCAAAAATGTCAAAACTTGTATCTATAGCTGTCTTCAAAATTTTGATTGTTGTAGGGTTTTTACGAGCTTTAAAAGAATCAAAATTGTGCCTAATCTATATTAAGCGGCGCCTAGGTACCATGAAGTGGCACCGTAGCGTCGTGAAGATAGAGAGGTGGTGCCTAGGTGCCATGTTGGTGGCACCGCGGCGACATTTCTTAGAAGAATGTCAGCACTGTACCTACTTTAGTATTTTTATCATAATATTCTCTCTAAATATCTAATTGAAGTGATTCAAATTGGATTGTTAAGATAATTCAAAGGGTTACAATTGTAGAAGTAGTTCTTTTCCAATTCGAACATTTGCTAGGCCAAAAGTGGGCCTTAATTTTCGGTTGGAAATGTGGAACATCCTTGTGCAGCTGAAAATTGATTTGAAAAATATTTTTGCCATATTTCATTCATTTTGACTTCTAAGACCCTAGCATTCTTAAACCTTCATCTTGAGGTTCAACACAACTTTTTAATATTTACACTTTAATCTCCCAAACTTTGGATCTTGCTTCCTTTTTTTTGTGCCAATTTTCGCTTATTCCACTTTCATTTATCGAGTTTCACATAATAAACGAAATATAAAACAATTAGGTTTATAATTTTTTAAAGAATTATTAAATGTCTATATTTTTTGTAAAAATAAGTGTATAAAATACACCTTTCACATCAGTTTTTCCACTCTATATTTTGTTATTTCCAATTGTTCATTTAAGAGTTAATTCCACAAATTGTCATCGAACATTGCGAAAAGTTTTCAAGAGGTCACTGAATCAAAACTTCCTTTAAATAGTCACTAAACTTTAGTAGAAGTTTTCGGGAGATCACTGAATTTTAAAACTTCCCTAAATAATCACTGAACTTTGCAAAAATTTCCTAAGGGATCACTAAACTAGTGATGTATGGGGTTTCAATTTGCAAGGTTGAGTGAGTTCCTAGGAATTTTTTGCTAAATTCAATGACTATTAGGGAATTTTTGAAGCTCTGTGACCTCCTGGGAACTTTTGGCAAAGTTCAGTGCTATTTAGGGAACTTTTGAAATTTAGTGACCTCCTGAAACTTTTGGCAAAATTCAGTGACTATTTGTGTAATTAACTCTTCATTTAACATTCTTTATGCCATTCTGTTAATCTTTTTGTCATCTAGAAATTTATTCTCTATCAATTTTTATTAGAAGTGCCAGAAAAAAATTTGGACAATTAATGGTGTTTTAGCTATCCCAATCAAGTACTAAGCACTAAGGGCCTTCTTGGGAGCTTGGGGTACCAGTTATGAGGTTGTCTTAAACAATCGATTTTGAATGTCTATGAAAATTTTGATTTTTGATGGCTTTAGTTGTGGATTCAATTCTCGTGACAAAATTTATAAAAGTGAAATAACATATAAATTATTAAAATTTTTATATTATCAACAAATGTTAAGTACAAAGTCATCGAAATTTATTTGAGTAGAATTACCATATAGGAGACATGGAAAATTTGGAGGAGTAATTTCATCAAGGCAGGTTAGAGTTGATTTGTCACAGTGTCATAAACTGGCCTTTATTGTTGTTCCTATGTGCAAGATGGAATGCTACATACTTTTCAGCAATGTTTTTGGAAGAGCACATGATATATACAGTAATTATCCCTTAGATTCTAGGGCGTAGTACCTAAAATTAGAAAATTTGTTCCTTTCTCAATAAATATGCTAAACGTGCATGCATACATACATGTTACGAATTTGGACCAGATTCCAAAATAGTGTGTTTGAAAAGACTTAAGCTTGAAAGTGCAATCAGACGGAAGAAGAGAAAATTGATTATATCCTCATTTTAAAATAAATAGTTTCCCCTTCTATGTCCACCCCTAAATTGTCGTATGGGAAACTAGAGTAATGGAAAGAGAAAGGAGTGAACTAGAGGGATTTTGATGATGAGTTGGTAATAGAAACCGATGAGTTGAGAAATCTAGCGACTAAGTGTTGCAGAAGTAGAGAGTGGCAAGCCGGAGTCGGTGAGAGGGGGTCGAAGATATTGTAGTATGAGAGGATTCAACATTCATAGCATGCGAATTTGTGATGGTCAAAATGGACGAAAAACATTAATTGTACATCTAACTCTACAAAATTAAAAGATTGAGTACACAAATATCGAGAAATGAAGATTAAGAACGATATATATAACCCATAGGTTAAGGACCTCCGTATGTGATTCTTGAAGGAAAAACTCTTTTGTACTTGATAATTAAGATTTTAAATGGAGTTAGTATATTGATATTAAGTTTGTGGACTTCAAATTTTGTTGAGTATCTTTCGTTATATATATACACTGTAAACTTTGAAAAATGTGAAAAATATACATTGATTAGTGAGCTTGTCAAAAAAATGGGCGATGATCAATTATACATTCGTTTTCTCTAGATTTCTACCTAGTGGAATCCCCAAGTGGAGCGTGAAGCATTCTATGTTAAGTTGAGCGTCTTCTTAGTTCTTGTCGATCTCTACTTAGTTGAGTGCATAATTGTGACAATACCTTTTGTTAGCATCTAGGCCAAATCTCATATCGTTTCACGAGTTAAGATTTGCTGTTCAAAATTGACTGTCCAACTTATTATCCACCAATGTTTCACTGATACATCATTTTACACATATTTTTAAGCACAAGTAGTAGTGAGATAAAAGTTAGACACGTTAATTTAAAGTAATGCGTCAATAAATCATTGGATAAACAGCAAGTTAGTTAGTCAATTTTTGACAACAGATCTTGACTTATCGTTTCACCAGTTCCTCATTGATTATATTGTATTACATGAAAATCAGCCTCTAAATGTTTAAGTTAGGACCTTAACTCAATAACACTTATAACAGACCTCATATATTAATCAGCTCGACATATCTCGTCTTCTCCAAGTTTTTCTACTGAGTTGAAGCCCCTCATTAGAACTTAATGTCAATTTCTACCTATTCCTTGTAATTGGATTATTCAATATAAATTTGTCCAATAAAAATAATTTAAAATTAAAGTATAGAGAAATGATTTAATGAGTATCGGTGCTTATCTTATTTGAAGTATCGATGATGTGTCATATTAATTCATTAGCGTAAGAAATGATCAAACCAGCATCGATGCTCATTTTATCCTAAGCAACGATGATGTATCATCTTAATTCATTGATGGTGATTATCGTATCCTAAACATCGGTGATGTGTCATATTAATTTATCAGTGGACGTCGATATATTAATATGACACATCACCGATATTTAAGATAAAATGAGCCTCGATACTTATTAGATCATTTCTCTTGAAATATATTTATACATGTGCAATTATAAACAAATCCTTGTGTCAATAAAAATGTCATATATACTTCATCTTGTCCTCTCTCTCTAGACCAAACAAAATCAAACTATATATATATACTATTCTTTTTGTTTTAGCACAAGGATCATGAAAGCTTATGTAGGAGTGTTTTCTCGCCTATACAGATAGGGAAATTGGAATTCCCAACCATATATACATACTTTACACAACAGTGTCTCCCACATAGCATAGTAGCAGGAAAAATGTCTAACATTTTGGGGAAGAAGAAGTTGTACCTCTGCTTCTCCAAATTCAAGTGTCTACCCACCCTCACTCTATCCCCACCACCCACGGATGAAGAAGAAGAAAACGAGAATATCACAGCCGCCCAACTGAACAACCCTTCATCAGTAATCAAGAATTTCAACTCCCTCTATGATTCCAACTCAGGTTCAATCTCCAAGTCTCTTACTTCCTCCACAGACAATTTTTTCTCTTCATCTGATGATTCTGATGCTGATTTGGTTCCTGATTTTGCTACGGTTTTCGCGTCCCAACGCTTCTTTTTCTCCTACCCTGGCCGCTCCAACTCCATAGTTGAGTCCACGGACGGGCCGCCAGGGCCGGAATCTGACACGGTGGTTAACGGTGGCATTGCCGTTCAGACTTACTCTCCGAACCCATATGCTGACTTCAGAAAATCGATGCAAGAGATGGTCGAAGCACGAGAGTTTACAGATGTTAAGAATGATTGGGATTTCTTACATGAGCTTTTCGTGTGTTATCTATCCTTAAACCCTAAACACACCCACAAGTTTATCGTTGGCGCATTTTCAGACCTTATCGTAACTCTCATGTCACCCACGGCCAACAATCCACATGAGTGACATGCGATTAGTAGTGATTCCGACTTCATGTGAGTTGATCTTATTATTTTTTATTTTTTAGTTTTCAACTCTCTCTTGTGTA
>NW_019236418.1:70968-88000 GCF_002742605.1 Olea europaea var. sylvestris
TAAAAAATATATGTTTGATCAAAGAGGACAAAGGTAAAAATGTAATGTAATCACAAAACCAAGGTAAGCGTGGGGGACGTTTATGCCTCGTTGCATGCAATATTTCTAACGTCTTATGAGAAGTGAATTGCCATCTTTTAGTATAAGAATGTTTTTTCTCGTTTACCGTAACATGTTTTCTCGTTGAATCTTTTTTGGGGAAATTAAATGAAATGAACATTTCGTACATATTAAAATTTGATTTTAATCTAAATCAAAGTCAAATAATTATTATTAATCACCTCTTTTACGGGTTCCACAACTTTTCAACCACATATTTCAAAAATTTCTATCACAATCTACTAGAAAATTTAATTTTAATCCCCACCAAACACCTAATTTGATTTAGTTCGGTTTAATACGATATGTTACTGGATTGCAATTGATAATTAAAGTTCCTTATCGTTTTTAGTTCATGTTTGATGTAGATAAAAAGTTGATTAAAATTTCAACTCAAAGTCACAATTAATTTTAATCACACATTTTATGAGAACCACAAATTTTCAATCTCACATTTTATTAACTTTTATAATAATTTATTAAAATTTGATTTTAATCTATACCAAATATGAACTTTAGCACCTTAATTATGTCGTCCTTTATGCGGCAATCCTGACTATGGTTTTTTCACTTATTATAAATTTTATTAAAATTGAAACTAAACCTTAAGGAGGAGTCAAGCCTGGCCAATAAAAAGTGGATGAAGAAACACTAAGTCCTTGTTTGTCATTCATTTTTTTTTTAATTTATTTTTAACTACACATTCACATAATAAAATATTTTAAAAGAAAATCCGAATTTCTTTTTAACTTTTGAACTGCATATTTTCCAAACAATCATTCTTACAAAACTCATTTTCCATCAAGAAACTATCTTTAAAGGCTACCAAACAAAGGCAAGTGTAAGAGAGGACAGCGCCACTTTTAAGCATGCCTGATTATGCTTAAAAGGAGCTAAGTAATTTTATTTTTATTTTTTTAATTTTTAAACATTTTAAGAATTTATAACCCGTGTTACTTATAATTGAGTAATGTTATTCGCAGTAGCTCAATACGACAGTCGTCCTCTATGATATATACATGACATGATGCATCAAATAATTATCTATCATATATATGTCACATAAATTGACTTTTTTAATGAAAAACTGTGAATAGCATTATTCTTTGTAACTTAACCTGTATGTTTATTTATAAGTAAATGTTACAAGTTTACCAAATATATATGCCCTCAGATTGAGACTTTTGAGTTGCATGGCACACACAATTAGGCCTACCCTACGCCTATACGTTTTTGTCCATGAAGGGGTTTTGTTTAGGTTTTCAGATTTCTCGCCAATAAGCCAAATAGTAGGACGGTCTAATTTTTGTATGCCGACGCGTGCACCAATATTATAGTGAAACAAAGAAAAAAAAGTAAGAGAGAGAGAGGGAGAGAGAGAGATTAGATTGGAGAGAACCTAATCATATTGTACATTTTTAGGACTTTTGAGTACTTTTATATTAAAATATCAACATTTTTAAGAAAAATAATCCAAACCATTATAAGTTGTCTATATTTTTATCTTTATTCGATGTAAAATTTTACCTCTTGATATACCCGTAAGATGATGACTTTTTTGAGCATGATAATATTGAAATTTTATCCCTTAATACACACAAATATAGAAATTTCCGAATGTGCAAAGTATGGGGGCTTGCACCCCTTTATATCACACAAACTAGCCTTCATTCAACGGTCGAGTTTCCACAACATGTACATCCACGATTAACTCTCACGTCATTAAGGAAAGCATGGTTCACAAACCCGACTTCAGTCGAAAAAATAAGTCCAATCAAACATTATTTTTATCCAAGACAAGATTATAGTTAAAATCTTATGATCGGTTGTTCTGCTTTTTGGTAATTAAGGCGGTACGGTTAATTGAGTTTAATTAATTGTTTTATCTATTATTTTTATTGCACTGTAATTAATGCCTTGAAGTCACTCTTGTTTAAATTGGATTTCTTATTGAACCTGTATTAAAAGAATCGAAATAGACAAATCGAAATAAAGTAAGGACAAATGACAAATCGAAATAAAGTAAGGACAAATGCAGGAATATTTGGAAACAATTAATTAGTAGCATAACTTAATAGAATTATTATGTAATTTATTTAATATTTTAGGTAGCTAGCTAGGTACCTAATTAATTTTAGTAATAATCTGCTTTCTCAATATTATTCCAGTAATCAAGGAAGGAGATAAACGTTACGACATAGGCTTTATATTATAATGTATAATGGCTTATCTATTATGATGATATAGACCTATTTAAGTATAAATCGCTTTAAAATTATTATATTGTCTCTGCAAAGTAATAGACTAATTGCAATTCTATTAAAGAGATCTTGGATAAATATGCAGAAGCTTCGAGTCAAAAAATTAATATCTTTGGTTGCCTTAAGTGATTGGCACAAGAAAAAGATCTCTGATGATAAGGAAAACGTATGGAAAAAGCTTCAATTATTGTGGAGTAAATTAAAGAATTCGCTTTTTCTGATCATAAAATGTATAATAAAATATAGGTTAATCATTCAACCATTTCACTTATTTGTATCTAAGTAAAAAATTTACTTGGTTTGACCATAAAATAGATGTCCTTATAAAAATAAGTAACTTGTTCAATGTTTAATTTTGTCAATAAAAAGACTAGTATTAAAAATTATTAAAATCTAAGTTAGTTTTATTATAAGTAAATTATTAAGCATGGAGCCAAAAACAGCCATGAAATGAATTCAATTTCTTTGGACCATCGAAATTTCAGCTCGATTTTCCCCATTTTGGGTGGGAGTGTGCTTGTGCTAGTATGCAAGATTGATGCCCACGTCTAATTTTAAAAAGGGTTATATACATGCTGTTTTTACAAAACTTTCAATTGTTTGAAATGATTCGTCGTCAAAGTTCTTTTGAACTTGTGTCTTAGAGCTGTACTTGTTAGCCATTTTCTTAGTTTTTGATTATTGACTAAATATTATTTGCTCGTGAGTCTTGCCAATCATGCTTTTGCCAGTTTACATTCTCTAGAGTTAGCGTCAAAATTTCTATTTGACAGAGAAAGTTACAAACATCGTGTAATATCTTTGAGTTGGCATCTAGACTCATAACTTGCTTAAAGTGGGATACAACTAGTGGCCTCCAACTTATCCACCTAACTAAATCTCTTACGACATCAATCATCTCTCATGGTGTCAGCTTATTAAGAATTTTTTAAATTTCAACACACTCGAACATTATTCTCTAGCTCCATCACTACATGAAAGGTACCACATAAGTGAAAAAGTGAGTAACATAAAACGTTGAAAACATGGAAGACAATGTAACTTTCAATTCTAATTCAAACAAAAATAAAAATAAAAATAAAAAATACATAGAGAAGTGTACGGGATAACAAGTCCATTGATTACTGTTGAAAATCGGCCTGAATACAGACGAGGATAATATGATCAATATGAAAATAATGGATCATACAAGAACACAAGATTTGCATGGAACCTAAATCCAAGAAATCCATGGGCAGATAAGGAGAATCTCAATATACCAAGAAATTAAAATTGTTTTTACAATATTTAATACTCTCAATTTAAATCTAAGCAGTCATCTCAAGTTTCTAATGTATACATTAATGATCATACTTTTAATTGAGACTATGAAGAGCCTACACCTTGTGAAGTATATTTAGGAGCCAAATTTTGGAGTTATAGATGAAGTAGAGAACAAAAGACATGGTAGAAAATCAAGTAGGAAACTTTTTCAACCCGTCTAGGTGGTGGCCTGCTGCTGGTGAGAAATCACTTGGGCATCCCGACACCTATGCATTGCCTCATTTTTTTCTCTCGATGCCTCGACGTCGTGACTCGACGTCTAGGAATTCCATCTCGAATCCAATGCTTCCAAAATATTTCCTTATTCATTTCAAAGTCTTTTTTCAAACTCTCAAACTTGATCCCTTATCAACTCGGACTTTCAAAACAAAGTTATTTAGGCTTTCTCCATGGAGTTTAAGTCACAACATAACAAACTCCACCTTGACACAAAATTCATAGCAAAGAATTAAGTCTTCACTCTCCAAATTGTTTTCACCTCTTCCACTCAACAACTGTCAACATAATTCAAGCCCTGCTTACTTCTTCGTTGAAACTTCTTGAATCATCTCGATTACTACCAACTCCACGTGATTCACAAAACCTGTTCGAGTTATCCCCATAAGCAACATGATCCACAAGATCACAACTGGCTGCACTTGAACTACTGCAAGTTCTCTAATATCATTACTTGAATCACCACGAGCAACACCACTTATCGAACAATAAGCTGTAGCTATATCAAAAGTGACCGTTGAACTTTTCAAAACATATAACCGAGACTTTCTCCGCCCCTTTAACATAACTTTGGCAAACTTGCTAACTTTTAAAACTCCACTTTCACACATATACCTGTGCTATTTTGAATCAAGAGTACTCAAAAAGATAAATTTCTGTTCGAACCTGGAACATGTCTCATCAAATTAAATGTCCTGACCATCCCATCAAACATTTTTATTCTAACTTGTCCAATACCTACTATTTTACAAAGTTCATTATTTCTCATCAACATGAAACCTCTTGTAACTGTTTCATATGAAGAAAATCAATCCCAATTAGAACATATATGAAAATTACAAGTCGTATCAAGAATTTAATCCTTGTCAGGTTTGGAGTCGACATCAAAAATCACGAAAAGATCTTCATTGCTATAGTATTTTTTCTGCTAGACTGGTATCACTAGAATTTCCTGGTTGTCCCTTCTAATTTTTAGAAGCAAATTTATTCTTATTTTGCTACTCATAGCAATCCTTCTTCATGTGCTTTTTGTTGTTACAATACCAACAGACCTTATCACTTTTGCTACCCTGACTCTGCCCCTTCCATGACCACCTGTCTTTCTCTCACGAACAAAAAGACCCTCTGTCTGGGCCTTAGATTTGACGACTAGCAAATTTATCTTCTCCTTAGAATAAAACGCATCATATACCTCATCAATAGTGAAAGTATCTCGACTATAGAGAATAGTATCTCTAAAAGTCACATATGAAGACGGCAATGGACATGTCAATATCGAACCTAAATCTTCTTCATCGTACTTGACCTCCATGGTCTCCAAATCAGTAACGATTTTCTTGAATACCGATAGACAATCTTCTAAGATCTACCATCTGTCAAGTGATGAGAATATAAGCGCCGCTTCAAGTGTAACTTAATGGTCAAACTCTTTTTGTCATACAAAGCCATTCCAATTTCAACCATAAGAAACGAGACTTTTCTCTTTTAACACATTCTAAAGAATTTGATTAGAAAGATGAAGATATATCTATGATAGGGCTTTCCGATCTTTGTGTTGCTTCCCCTCTACAATCATTGTTGAGGGCATTCTATCTATCCTAATAGAGCATCATCTGAATTCAATTGAGTAAGAATTGTTTGCATCTTAACTGACACAAAGGCAATCTACTCTTGCGATCCAAAAGTGAAATCTCAAATTTCGGAGTTGACATTTCTGAAACAATCAATCTTGTTCAAACCTCGCTTTAATAACCAATCTAACCCAACCTTGGTTCTGATACCAATTGTTGAAAATTAGACCAAATAAAGACAAAGATAATATGAGTAATATGAAAATAATGGATCACACAAATACACAAGATATACGTAGAACCCAAATCAAGAAAATTCATGGGCAGCTGAGGAGAATTTCAATATACCAAGAAAATAAAATTATTTTATAAGATTTGATACTCTCAATATAAATCTGAACAATTCTCTCAGGTTACTAATGTATATATCAATGATCGGATTGTTACTTGAACCTATGAAGAACGTACACATTGTGAACTATATGTAGAAGCCAAATCTTGGAGTTATGGATGAAGTAGAGCACAAAAAATAAGATAGAAATCAACTAGAAAATTTCTTCAACCAGTCCAAGAGGAGTCGAGCGTCGACTGCAAGGCCACCAACCTGTTGCTAGTAAAAAACCACTTGAGAGCCTCCTTTGTTGCTCTTTGTGCCTCGACGCCACGACCTGATACCTGTCTCGAGCCCAATGCTTCCAAAATACTTTCTTATCCATTCCAAAGTCTTTTTCCCAATCAAACCCTCAATCCATAATGAAATTAGATCCCTTTTTAATCCGAACTTCTAAACCAAAATTACCTAGGTTTCTTCCATGAACTAAACTTCCAAATCATATGGGATTTTAGTCAAAACATGACAACAACCAATTTGAAGCACAGTTGAAGAGAATCTTTAACTTACCCAAGGGAATATCATGGCAAACTAGGTGGGACTAAAATACGGTATGACCATTTAAATTTTTAATTTATTTTTAAAAATTACTTTTGGAAGTGTATTTACAAATTTGAAACATGATTCTACTTGTGTAGTTAACGATGTACCAAAATTACACTTAAAATGACAAAAGCTTTCCATGTCAAGCACATTATAGTCAAGATATAATTTTCCAGTATGCAATGAATGGAGATGAACATTTTAATATAGCAAAAGAAAAATGCAACTTCAGTATAAGTTGAAACAAAATAAAGTTGGATAATAAAAATTTATTAAGTGAGTCATGTCAATTATGGATTATCCTAAAATAACATTGTTAAAAAAGAATAAATTGAATTTTGCTCCTGTTAGACAAACCTTTCTCATGTATTACAAATGACAAAAGAAAAGGAACTTTAAAAAAATGAAAGGTCGCTAATCAATTTGTAGCAGAGACATAATTGACTACAATTTCCAATTTTCATCAACAACCAGGGATTATCTTAAAATTTTTGGAAAAATGAGTAAACATCTCACTTTTGGCAAAATTTTCAGTGGGACCTGTTGGTCCAATTTGGAAAATCAAAATTGATCCGTGTTCTCCTCTGTGAGAGCATCAAAACCATCTATTTACTTGCCAAAATCAATGAATGGATGAATGAGAAATTAGAGCTCAAAGATGACCATTAAAAGATAGTTTACGTGAGAAAATAAGGTTTGTCTCATATAGGAAAAATATGAAAGCAAGAACCACTTTAATTATTGTTGCACATTGGAAGGGTGTAATTATGTGTAGCATAGAGGCTCTCTCCATGTGCGCGTGCAGGGGGTGCAAATCACATACTGAAATAGCCTTCGGACATTGAACTTGTGTGTGGGCGCGTCCTGTATACGGAATGTTGGATCGAACGGAGCAAAAATTGGTTCATTTGGAGTGTCCACGTTTTACAAATTTTTTTTTTTTTTTTGCTTTCTCCATTGACTTTTGAGTTTCTAAAACTTTCAAAACTTCCAGAAACTGAAGTGACTCCAACATTTATTGTCATAGAGTTAATGACAGATTTATATTATATTAAATCTCAAGTTTTTCAGCAATTGAAACAAATGAAAATCTCACCTAGAAATACACGGAATTATAGTCTATACACTGCATAATTTTGTTCTGTCTGCATATATCTAATCTCAGTTTCTATCCAAAGTCGTGGTGGTGATATTGTTCAATATAAATTCAGTTCGTCGGAGTAGTTTCTACAGCGCTTAGATTCTACTGTTACCGTTGTATTCTCGAAAACAAACGCTCGAATTAAATCTCAAGTACTTACGGTGAGGAGGCGAATCTATTTTAAGGAAATTGTGCTCACACAGGCCTCAAATTGAAAATTTATTTATCTTCTACAATATACATATTTGCAATTTATCTGAAGTTTAATCCTATGTTTCGTATATTTTGCAGTTTATTTTGTTATCTGTGATTCATGTAATTTACAGATTATTGTCTACTCGTCAAAAGAAAATTAAAAAATTGGAAAGAAAAAAATTATTTTTCGAACAGTTTAATAATTGCAATTTCGGTATGTGAAAATTTTTATTGCAATATTAATCTGAAATTTCGATATGTGCAAAATCAGTATGTGAGAATATGGTATATATGAAATGGGTAAAACAATAGGTGCAAATATAGTTAAAAGCATATACGGTAAGATGCAAATACGGTAAGCTTCCTGCAAATACGGTAAGTTGCATATATGGTATATTACATATACGGTATGCTTAAAACCGGTATCTATACTACATATACGGTATGCGATAATCCGATTTCATCAATACCACTAAATTCCAACAAACAAATCTCCCACATAAATGAAAATTGGAAGAGACACGAGACCGTGAGATAGAAGACTTGGTGACAAAGTTCAACGATTGAAGCTTGCATTGGATAGGTAGGTACTACCCTTTGAACACTTTGTGAAAGTATATTTACTTTACTAGCTGACCAATAGACATGTTGTCCTTGAACTGTTCTGTCGTTTATGTAAACGATGATATATTTCACATAGAATTCTTCCTAACACAATTCAATTCTCATTATTATGTTCATTTTGGCCATGAACATATGCCTGGTTCTGTGAGAGTTCTTAAGAATTGAGCCCTACACAATTCTCTTAGAAGCGACCCCAATTCTTTCTCACATAAGTGATTTCTTAATACAAATAACCCACATTACTTGGCTCCATTTTCGATGCATAAGAATCATTAAAAGCCTATTGCTTATCTTTCATCCTTACGGGCATCACTGTTACATCATAGGAATGAACAGGAGGTAACACCCCACAATGATTTTATTAAGTTTTTACAATTAGGTTTTCCTTTTGAACCTAGATCTTGGGGATCTCTAGTCAACTAGGTTGGATTTCCTTTATAATGACTTATCTATTCAAGGGCTTAAATCCCATTCTTTTCGATGATTTATCAACTAACTCTTTATTTAACCCTTTGGTTAGCGGATCCGCAATGTTATTTTTTGATCTTACATAGTCAATAGTGATAACTCGAGTTGAGAGTAGTTACCTTATAGTATTGTGTCTATGATGTATATGTCTAGACTTACCATTGTACATGTTACTCTCTGCCCGTCTTATTGTTGATTGACTGTCACAATACATGCAAATTGTTGGCACAGGTTTTGACAATCTTAGAATATCCTCTAAGAAGTTGCACAACATTCGACCTCTTCACCACATTTATCAAAAGCTATAAACTCAGATTCTATCGTAGATTTGGCTATAACTGTTTGCTTAGAGGATTTCCATGATATGACAGCACCTCCCACTGTGAACACAAATTCACTAGTGGACTTTGAGTCTTTTATATCAGATATCCAATTAGCATCACTATATCCTTCAATGACCACTAGATATCTGGTATAATGTAGTCCATAGTCACGGGTATATCTTAAGTACCTTAGTACTTTTACTATTCCTTTCCAGTGATTAGCTCCTGGATTACTCGTTTATCTATTCAGTTTATTGACTGTGTAGGCTATATCTGATCTTGTACAACTCATCAAGTACATTAGACTTTCAATAACTCTCAAGTATTATACTTGAGAGACACTTTTGGTGTTCTAGTCAAGCCAGTATCATTTTTATTGAACTTTTCTAAAATTTTGTTCTCATAATATGACTGATTTAGAACAAGCCCATATATGATGTTCTTGAAATTTTCACTCCAAGTATAACATCAGCCAAACCCATATCTTTCATGTCAAATCTCAAATTTAACATATTTTTAGCGGATTCAATCATCTTATTGTCACTACCCACAATACTTATGTCGTTAACGTAAAAACACAAGATGGCCTAACCATCTTTAGTGTCTTTGATGTAAACACATTAGTCACACTCATTGATTTTAAACCTATTTTCTATCATGACATTATCAAATTTTTCATGCCATTGTTTGGGTGCTTGTTTTAAGTCATATAATGACTTCACCAATTTACAAATTTTCTTTTACCTTGGTGACGAAAACCCTTCGGGTTGTTCTCTATAGATTTCTTCTTCTAAATCTCCATTTAAAAGGGTAGTTTTAACATTCATTTGATGTACTTCAAGATTTCGCAAAGCGGCATTCGCAAGTATCAACCTAATAGATGTTATTCTCGTTACTGAAGAATACATATCAAAGTAATTAATGTCTTCCTTTTGTTTGTAACATTTTATTACTAATCTGGCTTTGTACTTTTCGATAGTTCCATTTGCTCTCATTTTCCTTTTGAAAATTCATTTATAGTCTAGTGGTTTGCTTCTTGGAGGAAGATCCACTAGCTCCCATGTATGATTTTGCAGTATGGAATCTATTTCACTTTTAATGGCATCTTTCCATTGAGATATTTTTGAGGAATTCACAGTCTCTTGATAACTTTGAGGTTTACTTTCTAGCATATAGGTTAGAAAATCAGGATCATACGATTTTTCTGTCCTTTCCCGTTTGCTATGTCTAACATCAATCTCCTCTCCTAGTTCTTCGTCATGACTATTTTCAGTCATAATCTAATATGTTCGTTTGGAGGAGCTTGCTTCATCTTTTGGACTTGCAAGGAAATTAATGTTCAAAAAATGAAGCATTTCTTGATTCCAATATCATGTTTTTGTCTATATTCGGGATTTTAGAATCATACAAAAGAAATCGTAAGCACTACTATTGTGTACATAGCCAATGAAGATGCAATATACTATTTTTGGCCCTACCCTTATCTTCTTCGGTGTTGGAACGGTCACTTTAGCAAGACACCCCCACACTCTTAAGTATTTATAGGAAGATTTCTTCCTTTCCATAGCTCATAGGGGGTTTTTTCCATTTTCTTTTGGGGTACCTTATTTAAAAGGTAATTTACTGACAGCACAGCTTCTCTCCACATGTTCCGAGGTAACTCAGAACTTGCTAGCATTGCATTCATCATTTCCTTTAAAATATGATTTTTCCATTCAGCAACAAAGTTTTGTTGCAGTGAATAAGGTGTAGTGGTTTCATGAATGATTCCGTTTTGTACACAGAATTCAGCAAATTGTGTTTCATACTCATTACCTCGATCGCTTTTTAGCACCTTAATTTGCCTATTAACTTGAGTTTCAACTTCATTCTTGTAGAGAACAAATTTCTCTATAGCTTCATCTTTACTTTTTAACAAATATGCATAACAATATTTAATGCTATCGTCGACAAAAGTAATGATATATTTGTTGTCACCTCTTGTTTGTACAAGTTTTAAGTCACATACGTCACTGTGAATTAAATCGAATGGTTCTGTGTTCCGTTCAATTGATTTAAACGATCGCCTTATTAATTTTGTCTCAACACAAGTTTCACACTTATGTTTGGAATCAATATAAAACTTGGGTATGTAATTCAAGTTAACTAGTCTACATAAAGTATCATAGTCAACATGTCCTAGTCTACCATGCCACAAATTGAAAGACTCAAGCAAGTAAGCAGAAGAGTTTGCTTTATTTATTTTTAGTTTAACAACCATTACATTGAGTTTAAACATACCATCGGAAACATAACATTTTCAGACAAACATTCCACTTTTCGACAAAACAACTTTGTCTGACTCAAATACAATGCGAAAACTATACTATTCAAAAGCGACCTGGACACTAGGTTCTTGCAAATTTTCGACACATATAGCACATTGTTAAGAGCCAGCTCCTTTCCCGAGATCATCTACAAAACCACCTTTCCTTGACCTTTGATTTCAGAAGTTGCTGAATTTCTCATAAACAACTTTTTCTCATTCTCAATTGCTTCGAATGCTGCAAACAGCTCCTTATCAGAGCACACATGTCTTGTAGCACTGGTGTCAATTCACCTCTTTTTAGGGTTTGAACCCACCATGCTCACTTCAGAAATGACGACTGAGAGATTCAGCTCCGACACATCTTGTGCCATGTAGTCAACTATATTTGCTTTTTTCTTCTTCTTTGGCAATTTGCACTCTGAAGACTTGTGGCCCACTGTGTCACAATTGAAGTATTTTCCTTGAAATTTCTTCTTAGAAATTCCACCTTTCGGTCCTTGCTTAATCCTTTTGCCACCAAATGGCCTGGACTTATTTTTGTAGGTCTTACTACTTTGACCATGTTCTACAACATTGACTTTAGTCATACTAGAATTGAACCACTTCTTTTCAGAACTCTTATTGTCTTCTTCAATTCGAAGTCTAACGATTAGTTCTTCGACGTTCATCTCATTTCGTTTGTGCTTCAAATAGTTCTTGAAATCATTCCACGCGGGGGAAGTTTTTCAATAATTGTAGTCATTTGAAAAGTTTCGCTCAACATCATTCCTTCGGCATGAATTTCGTGAAGAATCACTTAGAGTTCTTGCACTTGACTGATAACTATTTTGGAGTCCACCATTTTATAGTCTAAGAATCTGTCAACAATGAACTTTTTAGTTCCGACATCCTCAGTTTTATATTTTCGGTCTAAAGACTCCCACAACTCCTTAGTAGTTTTCATAGTATTATACACATTGTTTAGCGTATCTGCTAAATTGTTTATAATGTAGTTTCGGCACAAAAAATCCGAATGGTTCAAAGCATCAAGTGCACTGATTGCTTGAATATCCCCCTCACCCTTATTGAGTTTTGGAGCAGTCGCAGTCAAGAATCTCGAAAAATTCAAAGTGGTTACGTAAAATAGCATTTTATACTTCCACATTTTGAAATTCAAGCCATTAAATTTTTTCGATTTTTCTTCATGATTGACCGGAACATTAACGGTATGGCTAATTGTTGGAGCCACAATTTGACTCACAACATGACTTGGCAATTTAGCCTCAGTCTGAGCCATAACAGAGTTTGGCCCTTGAGCTACAGCAGAGCCCACAGCCTGATTTTCAGTAGGCACAGTTTGGGTCACATCCATGTTAGTCGATTCGGTTGCCATTTCTGCAAGTCAAACAAAAAAAATTAGTTTTTAAAAATTAACAGTATAAGAAACTAATTTTTTTCTTAGTAATCTATTTTATGTTTGTTGGAATTTAGTGAAGTTAATGAAACTGGATTATCGCATACCATATATGTAGTTTAGATACCGATTTTAAGTATACCGTATATGCAACTTACCGTATTTGTAGGCAACTTACAGTATATGCTGCATACCATATATACTTTTGACCATATTTGCACCTATTTTTTTTATCCATTTCATATATACCGTATTTTCACATGTCGATTTTGCACATATTGAAATTTCAGATTAATGTTGCAGTAAAATTTTTCACATACCGAAATTGCAGTTATTAAACTGTTAGCAAAATAATTTTTTTTCCTTCCGATCTTTTTAATTTTCTTTTGACGAGCAAACAATAATCTGCAAATTACATAAATTACAGATAACAAAATAAACTGCAAAATATACGAAACATAGGATTAAACTTCAAATAAATTGCAAATATGTAAATTGCCGAAGATAAATAAATTTTCAACCTGAGGCTTGTGTGAGCATAGTTTTTTAAAATAGATTCACTCCCTTGCCATAAGTGCTTGTGATTTAATTCAAGCGTCTGTTTCCAAGAATATAATGGTAACCGTAGAATCTGAGCACTGCAGAAACTATTCTGACGAACGAAGTTTGTATTGAACAATACACCACCACGACTTTTGACAGAAGCTGAGATTAGGTATATGCAGACAGAACAAAATTATGCAGTGTGCAGACTGTAATTCCGTGTATTTTCTGGTGAGATTTTTATGTGTCTCAAATGCTAGAGAACTTGAGATTTAATATAACATAAATCTGCCATTAACTCTATGGCAATAAAGGTTGGAGTCACTTCAGTTTCTGGGAGTTTTGGAAGTTTCAGAAATTCAAAAATCAGTGGAGAAGGCAAGAAAAAAATTGCAAAACGTGGACACTCCAAACGAGCCAATTTTTGCTCTGTTCGGTCTGACATTGGCGTACACAGGTCGAACCCCATACACAAGTTCAAGGTCGAAGGCTATTTTGGTATGTGATTTGCACCCCCTGTATGCGCACATGGAGAGAGCCTCTATACTACACATGATTACACCCTTTCAATGTACAACCATATTTAAAGTGGTTATTGTTTTCATATTTTTCTTATATGGGACAAATCTTATTTTCTCACATAAATCATCTTTCAATAGTCATCTTTGAGCTCTAATTTCTCATTCATCCATTCATCAATTTTGACAAGTAAATATATGATTTTGATGCTCTTACGGAGGAGAACATGGATCAACTTTGATCTTCCAAATTGGACCAACGGGTCCCACAAAAAATTTGCCAAAAATGAACTATTTACTCATTTTTCCAACAATTTTAAGATAATCCCTGGTTGTTGATGAAAATTGGAAATTGTATTTAATTATGTCTCTGCTACAAATTGATTAGCGACCTTTCATTTTTTTAAAGTTCTTTTTCTTTTGTCATTTGTAACATGTGAGAAAGGTTCGTCTAACAAGAGCAAAATTAAATTTACTCTTTTTTAACAATGTTATTTTAGGATAATCCATAATTGACATGATTCACATAATAAATTTTTACTATCCAACTTTAATTTTGTTTCAACTTATATTGAAGTTGCATTTTTCTTTCGCTATATTAAAATGTTCATCTCCATTTATTGCGTACTGGAAAATTATATCTTGACTACAATATGCTTGACATGGAAAGCTTTTGTTGTTTTATGTGTAATGTTGGTACATCATTAACTACACAAGTAGAATCATGTTTCAAATTTGTAAATATACTTCCAAAAGTAATTTTTAAAAATAAATTAAAAATTTAAATGGTCATACCGTATATTGGTCCCACCTAGTTTGCCATGATATTCCCTTGGGTAAGTTAAAAATTCTCTTCAACTGTGCTTCAAATTGATTGTTGTCATGTTGTGACTAAAATTCCATATGATTTGGAAGTTTAGTTCATGGAAGAAACCTAGATAATTTAGGTTGGGAAGTTTGGATTAATAAGGGATCTAATTTCATTATGGATTGAGGGTTTGATTGGGAAAAGGACTTTGGAATGGATAAGAAAGTATTTTGGAAGCATTGGGTTCGAGATAGGTTTCAGGTCATGGCGTCGAGGCACCAAGAGCAACAATGGAGGCTCTTAAGTGGTTTTCCCTAGCAACAGGTCTACAGCCTTGCAGTCGGCGCTCGACTCCTCCTGGACTTGTTGAAGAAATTTTCTAGTTGATTTCTATCGTATTTTTTGTGCTCTACTTCATCCATAACTCCAAGATTTTGCTCCTACATATAGTTCACAAAGTGTACGTTCTTTATAGGTTCAAGTAACAATAAGATCATTGATATATACATTAGTAACTTGAGAGAATTGTTCAGATTTATATTGAGAGTATCAAATCTTATAAAATAATTTTATTTTCTTGGTATATTGAAATTCTCCTCAACTGCCCATGAATTTCCTTGATTTGGGTTCTACGTATATCTTGTGCATTTGTGTGATCCATTATTTTCATATTGCTCATATTATCTTCGTCTTTATTTGGTCTAATTTTCAACAATTGGTATCAGAACCAAGGTTGGGTCAGATTGGTTATTAAAGCGAGGTTTGAACAAGATTGATTGTTTCAGAGATGTCAACTCTGAAATTTGAGATTTCACTTTTGGATCGCAAGAGTAGATTGCCTTTGTGTCAAGTTAAGATGCAAACAGTTCTTGCTCAACTGGATTTGTATGATGCTCTATTAGGATGGATAGAATGCCCTCAACAATAATTGTAGAGGAGAAGCAACACAAAGATCGGAAAGCTCTATCATAGATATATCTTCATCTTTCTAATCAAATTCTTCAGAATGTGTTAAAAGAGAAAAGTCTCGTTTCTTATGGTTGAAATTTGGAATAGCTTTATATGACAATGAGTTTGACCAGTAAGTTACACTTGAAGCAACGCTTTATATTCTCATCACTTGACAGGGCATATTTTTTGCTGGAAGATTTGAGATTTAATATAACATAAATCTGTTATGAACTCTATGACAATAAACGTTGGAGTCACTTCAGTTTTTGGGAGTTTTAGAAACTTAAAAGTTAGTGGAAAAAGCCAGAAAAAATTGCAAAACATGGACACTCTAAACAGGCCAATTTTTGCTCCGTTCAAGGTCTGACATTTATGTACGCAGGTCGTGCCCGCACACAAGTTCAAAGTCCGAAGGCTATTTCGATCCGTGATTTGTAGCCCCTATGCACGCACGTGGAGAGAACCTCTATGCTACATATGACTACACCCTTCCAGTGTGCAATTATGTTTAAAGTGGTTCTTGCTTTCATATTTTTCCAATGTGGAACAAATATTATTTTTCCACATAAATCATCTTTTAGTAATCATCTTTGAGCTCCAATTTTTCATTCATCCATTCATCAATTTTGGCAAGTAAATATATGGTTTTGATACTCTCATGGAGGAGAACACAGATCAACTTTGATCTTCCAAATTGGACCAACGATTCCTACAAAAAATTTTGTCAAAAGTGAGCTATTTACTCATTTTTCAACAAAAATTTCATTTACCCAAATGCGTGCAGTTGATTTCTCATGTTCCACCAGCTCGCTACTAATTCATGTACTTTCCAAAACTTATTTCCACCAAAAACTCTCATTTGTTGAAGTGAAGCATAGTGCCCTTTAGGTGCTGAGTGATATATGTCTCTTCTTTCATTTCGGTCGAAAAATCAAATTCGAAAATTGAATTCCCCAATGTCATCAACAAAGATGGTTTTTGATTAATCAACAGTAGCAATATATTTCGGATCCTAATTATCACAATTTTTCAACTTAATCGTGGTAAAACTTTGTGAATGTTGGTTAGGGCCGAAAGAAATGAAATATGGCCCAATCAAGCAACGTAAATTGAGTCAAGTTGGACATTTTTATGAGAAAAATACATTACTATTAAACTATAAAAATCAAATTTCATAACTAACAATCTTATAAAAATAATTTAAAAAATCAAGTGATAAATACGATATAATAATATGTTTAATATATAATATACAACAGTGTCACTCTCTCTGCCACAAAACACTCTTTCTTTTAAAAAAAACAAAAAAACAAAACACACACACACACACACACTCCCCCCCCCCCCCCCCCCCCC
>NW_019236418.1:88199-96140 GCF_002742605.1 Olea europaea var. sylvestris
ACAAACACACACACTCTCTCTAAATAAAAACCAGAAAATCAGTTGTTGTCAGGCACCACCACCGGCCTTCGACCACTATACCGGCCATCACCACCAGCAATTCTCATACGACATATTCTAAGATTGATTACTAAACTCAATTTCCCTCAAATTTCTCCCATTTTTAATATTTTTATATTCAAATCATTACTAACTGTTTCACTGGAACCTAAATCCCATTTCTCATATTAGAAGCCCACAAATACTCCATTTCATTTCTAGATTCATTAGGCCTGGAAACACCATTGTTTACATTAATTTTACTTGATCATGCCACATTATTTGTATTTCCATAATTGCAACTAAATTGTGTTCAACAATGAGATTTATGATTGGATCTGTGTAAGTTGTTATTGGTTGTGACCATGTCAGTATAAACTGTTATTTGTTGTAACTAGACATGTATTATCTGCGACCAACTTTGATCAAGTTTATTTTTATTGTGACTATCTGTGACGATATGTGACCAAATCACTGTTAATTTGGTCACATACAGTCACCATTAGTCAAAATTAACATAGACTTAGTCACAACACAAATAACAAAACTTGACCACAGATGGTCATCACAAACAAATTTGCATATACCCGCAGTCCAACATCACAATCCACCACTAGCCACCACCACATCACCTTCAATGCACTATCACTACCACATTCAACTCAAATTTATGACCTTAAATACTACACTTACCTCAAAATTCTCAACAACAATCACCACCACCATCATTTCTACCTCCACCTTAAATCCATCACACTCTCCACCTCCAATTCAAATCTAAGTGAAATAGTCGGTAACTGTAGACCCAATGAACCCCATCGATTGAAATCTCTATAAATGAGAGGGAACAAGAAAACAAATTTGGTTGATGCTGCTAATAAGAGGGATAAATAGTTAGAGAGAAATTCTTCTTCATTATATTTCTGTTTATTAGATAGAGAAATATAGAAATGGTTAGAGAAGAGAGTAAGTGAGAGTGATTTACAAAGACAGAAAGTGAGTAGTTTATTTGTATTTATGAGAGGGATGAGGTGGTGTGATGGGGAATAGGAGAGGTATTAATTATCTTATATTAATTAATTTAATAATTCTTAATTGTCTCCTGATTTGTGAATTTAAAAGTAATTCTCTTTATTTGTGAATAATATATTTAAGATGTACGATTTCGGGTAATTTTCCCCATTTTAAATTGTTTTATATACATTAGACTTTCATATTCTTGCGAAAAATAATTTTGTTACTTCAAAAATAAAGGTAAAAATCATATAATTGTGATTTGAAATTTAGAAATTTCCATTTCAAAATAATTTATTTTATATTTACTCTTTCAACATTTACCTGAATTTACGAAAATACAACTTGCAACATACATTGTTGTTGTTGGTTTTTTTTTTTTTTTTTTTTTTTTTTTTTTTTTTTTTTTTTTGATAAAAAAATATTTGAATTGGCTTTTGGCATTGATTTGTGGTTTTCATGTAAATTTTTGCTGAGAAAAGTTCGGTGATGCTCAAGGACTCGAATGAAAAATAGAGAGAGAATCATTTATTTAAGTGAAACAAAACAATGGACAGAATGGAATTGAAGGAGATGGCTCCATTACATTGGCTTCATTGCAATAAATTTATTGAGTGAATTTGTTTTATTTTTTTGGTAGTAACAACTCAAAGCTATTTTAATAAATTCAATTTATAAACATAAAATTTGTAGCTAAATAAAGTAATATAACAATAAAAATGGATATTACTGATAAAAGAAATACAGTTGAACATCAATAAATATTAAAATGGAGTTTCTCATAGTTTATATATTTTGAAAAAACTGCCTTGAAAATTTAATTTATCAATAGATCTTTTTTCCTTAAATAAGTTCATAAAAATTTTGGAAAAATAAGTAATAAATTTTCTAAATCCTATAAATAATTAAATAAAAAATATAATTTTTATAAATTGAATTTATCGATAAAAATTTCATAAAAATTAAATACTAATTAAAAATTACATTAAGAATAAAATTATAGTGAATTATATCCGTCTATAGATTATAAAAAAATAATATTTTTTATAAATATTTCAACTCATCTTTGGTAACTTATAAGAAACAAATAAAAAAATACGTATGATAAGATGTCTCAAGTAGGAAAATCACCGACAAAACTGAAAATCGCATTTAGGAGGGAAAAAACGCTATTTATATTTATTATAGAAGCAAAGCAAATGGAGATGCCAAACTCTGAATGTTATACCAATGTCAAGACCACGTCCTGTGATCAAAGAATATATATGTTGGGCTGTGATGCCATTTGATCCAGTCCAACAATTAGGCAATGATGAAAAGGCCCAAAATATAGATTCAATACTTGGTCCATTAATTAGTTACCTAGAAGGCCCACTTAACCGAGCCCAATACCTAGCCCACACATCTTAGTTGCTCTTGGACCGTTGGATTGACCCGCTGATCAACGGTTGATGATATTACCTATAAATATCATCCTTAGCCCCTGTTTGGTATTTGGATCGTCATTTCTGTTCTTTGTTTTTCTCTCTGCCTTCTGGAACTTTCGTGTTCTTCATCTTTGTGACTCTTCCTTCTTCTCTTTGTGAGATTTCTGGTTGATTATCTTTGTGATAATTGTGTTCTTGTGTGATTCTCCTTTGTGTGAGTGATCGTTTGAAGGTAGGCAGTCCTTGTTTTGGTTTCCAGTGAAGCGACCTTGATGTGTTGGGTTGTGAGGGCTTGTGTTTGAGTCTCAGTGCCTCTGTGATGGTGAAAGGGGCGTGGTCTGAGCCTACAATTGAAAGATCTAAACCTTGATATTGTGGTTTAGGGTTTATGATGTAATCTGCAGTTTCATGTTATCTTGAATATTTTTCGGATCCTGTTTTTTAATAGTGGTATCAGAGCTATTTGCGTTCGTTCTTGAGTCTTCGATTGAAGGTTGAACACTGGAAAATTAATTTCCAGGTGTTCGACCGTAGATCGCGAAACCCTAGTTTTGATTTTGTGTCGACCTAGTGGTCTGTGGTGTTGATTCGAATCTGGACTGTGGAATGTGAGGGATTTTCTGTGAATCCTCGATGTGATCTGTAAAAGAACCATAAGACCGAGATCCTGTGGGTTCGTTTTGTGCTGGAATCCTAATTGTTTGGAGCTGCAAGGCCTCGAAACTGGAAGAACTTGAATCTGTAAGGGCACGTTTTGTGCCTTGGTGACCTGCAGTAAATTCATCCTTGCTGCAATAACTTGTTCCTAATTTCAGCTGGTGGTTAAATTGCTTAACCACCCTCGGTTTGCACTTCTTGAACCCTCTATGACTGCACACTCACTAAACACTGCTTTTATGTATATATGCCTCTATGTTGATATGTTCAATTATTGTATATTGTAACCTGTTACATTAGTTTGTGATATCTTGTTATATTTGCCTGTGATCAATTAAGTTTGGGTGATTCAAATTGAGCCTTGACCTGAGAACTTGATTCTCACGGAATCCTGGTGAATTTGATCAACCCAAGGTCCTGCATATATTGATTCTTTAATCCTGAGATATAGTTTTTGCCTACATTGTTGTATTTTTCTGGTTCTTGTGGTGTTTACACTAGAATATCTAATGATCCTGCTATTGATTGAAACTATTTGTGAATAAAATAATTGTGGCTCATTTTTTGATTGCATATTACTTTATGTGATCTAAAACATAAATTTTTTGCGAAGGTCAATTTCAACAAATTTTCAAAAGTTGATTTTCTGTTCTGTTATAATTTGTGAAAAATACTGTGTGTTAGTTTTTCACAATAAAACATGACAAAATCTTTTGAACTTGGTGTTTTTGATGGAAAAGGGAATTTTCCCATTTGGTAACAAAAAATGCGAGGTGTTTTAGTTCAGCAAAAAGTTTCTAAAGCAATAACAGATGAATTTCCTGATACCATGACAGATGATCAAAAGGAAGAATCTGATGAACTTGCTTATACCTCCATTATTTTGTATTTATCTGATCAAGTTTTAAGAAAAGTAGGCAAACATGATACTGCTAAGGCCTTATGATGAATTAGAGAAGCTTTACCTACCTAAGTCTTTGCCTAATAAGTTGTTTCTATTAGAGAAATTTTTTAGTTTTAGGATAGATCCAACTAGAGATTTAGAAGACAGCTTAGACATTTTTAATAAGTTAGTTCAAGACATTATTAATACAGGTGAGAAAGTTTCTGATGAGTATAAGGCTAAAAGGGATCAAGGCCACTGAGTCGTTTCTTATTGCTAGTGTGGCATTAAGAAAATAAGTTGGGAAAACATTGTGGTAAGTAATACCATGTTTATACAGTGAGCAAAAGGCTTTTAAAATCTCTTTCCCAATCACCAGATGACAAAATCTATATAAACACATAAGAAACTATTGTGGCCGTTTGAAGATGCTTTCCAGCTATAAGATTATATCAGGTTCCTATACAGGTAAGGATTCTGAAAAGTTACAAGAACTTACAACAATGAGTTTTCCAGCATTCTCTTGTCGCTTTGCAATCCTAATTGCAGCAGCTGCAGCAGCACCAGATGATATTCCCACCTATCACATTCAATTTTATAACTTTCTGTTACTATAAGTGTACATGAACAAAGTAATTTCGAGAGAAGTACAAGTGTCAAAATCATTATACACAGACGAAATGATTACTTACTAGCAATCCTTCTTTCAATGCTAGAAGCTTTGCAGTTTCTATGGCTTCATCGCTTGAAATCTAAAATTCATAAGACCCCAATAACAATACATGTATTAGTGTAATGATATGAATAGTTTGCTACTAGTGTACCCAAAATCCCAGCAATTGAATAAAATAACAGAACTTGGCACTGTATTCATTGAGATTATTACATCCAATATAGGAGAAGAAAGTGTAAAAAACTCAGAATCATACTTGAATTACTTCATCAATAAGATCAACCTCCAAAACACCAGGAATAAAACCAGCACCAATTCCTTGAATCTTATGTGGACCTTGAGCATTACACAAAAATCCTTCGTCAGATCAACTAACTTACAAATTGTTAATAAAAATGGATAATAAACAAAAAGTAACATAAAATTTGACATGACACTCAGTGATTACATTCATATCATCTCCCTTGTATCCATTTTTCTCTGTTCACAAAATTTGGATCAAATTTGACAATTATAAGATTCTGAAAGAAAACAAAATAAAGGAAATAAACACAAACTTATCCTAAAACTCAACTTTCTATAGGCTTACCCTACTAGCTGAATGAGGTAATAAATAAAAATCAGGACAATTTGGCAAAATTTAGGAAACTACAAAAGTTTTAAAAAATCATGGACAACTCATAAAGTAGATAAAATATCTCCGAATTTTAAATTGTTTTCAATATTTTAAAGAAAGATGTGCTATCAACTAATATCTTTTGTTTCATGTCGTATAATTAGTGCAAGAAGCCAAGACACACTTGCAGCACCCAAAAAATAAAATAATAATAATAAATAAGTAAATAAATAAAAAATCCTGTTTATTCAACTTTCCATACGATTCCTCATGCACCTTGAGAAAGAAGATTTCCACACAAATATATGACCAAATATTTGTAGTCCAGTGCTGATCAACCATTACAAATGAAGATGAGAATGCCAGTTCACAACAATTATCTGAAAAAGGGCTGGAAATGGGGTGTGGTTTGGTTGGGAATTTTTGTATCTAGAAACCGGTTAACTGTGGTAAATAGTGTGTCCATTACCTTAGAAGTGTAACAGAAAAGGACAAGCTAAAAGCAGATCAGACTAATTGGACCGGATTGGATGATATCCATATCTAAGTTAACACGGAGAATGTTCTCTCTAGTAATTCGCCAACTTAAGCAACAAGATGGACTAGAAGTAGCTTCTCGCTATTTTACTTTACTAAATAAAACCATTATAAAACAGCAAGAACAACTTCTTTAGAAAAAACAGGATTAAATTTGATTAATCGTCAAACGAAATTTGAATAATAGAATCATTACCAAAAAAAATTTGCTGCCCATCAAAAATTAAAAGAGAAAAACAACCCATGTACTTTGAGGTAAAGAACTCACCAGGTTTTCCTCCAGAGAGAACAGGACTTTCAACTGGTTCCACACCAAACAGCTGGAAAACAAAATTGGGAAAAGAAGGTAAAGAAAATTGCAAATAAAAAAATGTTGAAATATAAAGATCACTACTTTGGCATAAAATATTAAACTAGTAAAGTGCACAAAATTTACAACTTTACCATCACTCTAATTCCTAATCAGATAGACCACTAAATAGCCGTTCAATTTAAAAGGTGAAGATAACCTTTATATCAGGGTTCTGCTCTTTAAGGAACTTTCCTGCACCAGTGATCGTCCCTCCAGTACCAATTCCAGAAACAAAAGCATCAATTTTGCCGTTCGACCCTTTCCAGATCTCTGGACCAGTGGTTTCATAATGTATCTACATACATGTGCACATCATGTTATGCATACTACTTTCCTTCTTGAATTTTCATCAATCAAAATAATGGCAGTAAAGATTGAAAACCTTCGGGTTGGCAGGATTTTCAAACTGCTGAAGAATGTAGGAGTTAGGTGTCTTGTCTCGTATCTCTTCAGCTTTCTGAACAGCACCTTTCATTCCCTTTGCAGGGTCAGTGAGCACCAATTCAGCACCAAAACCAAGGAGAATAATTCTTCTCTCCAGACTCATAGTAGAAGGCATCGTAATGATAAGCCTGTATCCCTTTGCTGCTGCCATGAATGCCAAGCCTATGCCCGTGTTACCACTTGTAGGTTCAATAAGGACACTCTAAAACAAGAAAAAGTACACGGTCAGATTTAATTGTTAATTCAAACAAATGTGTTATAAACATATTTGTACAGCTTTTTCATCCAAAAGAAGAAACTGAAACTTTAAGACGAGGCCCGAAATTCGATTAAGTCACAGCAGGGATAAAAGTATACATTACAGCAGCTGAAGATGTATAAAACTAACCTCCCCAGGTTTGATAAGGCCTTTTGCCTCAGCATCTGAAATCATGCTATAACCAATCCTGCAGAATAAATTGTACACCAATAAAGAGTCCTATTTTGGGAACAAGAACAGAACTCCGAGTCATAAATCCAATTTTCTCGAAGATCAACCGCAAAATTAATGCATATACCTATCCTTAACACTAGAACATGGCTCCATTGATTCCAGCTTGGCCGCAACACGCGCGACGCAACCATCAACAATATTATTCAGGTA
The DNA here is from genome assembly GCF_002742605.1 of Olea europaea var. sylvestris. Taxonomy (NCBI): domain Eukaryota; kingdom Viridiplantae; phylum Streptophyta; class Magnoliopsida; order Lamiales; family Oleaceae; genus Olea; species Olea europaea. Next base: position 95,485 of record NW_019236418.1, read on the forward strand.
TACCAATGGGGTTTTACCAATCAACTGCAGAGTAAAATTCTCATATTAAAACCAATAACGAAAAAAAGTAGAGAGAGAGATTTCTACTTATCAATTAAAATTCGACTCATGGAGACATACTTCGGTCACATCCTTAGCAATTCCAACGTTTTCCTCTGCCATATCTTCAAATCAATTCTGTAAACAGATTGCTGGGAGTTGTAAGACAACTCTTCTGCTTTTTCGGAATTCAGAATGTAATATCTATCATCAAACAATGAACACAAATATATACATCAAATAAAAAAGTCAAACTTACTATTTTAAAATGAACCACTCAATTAAAGCCCCCAACAAAAGATAATGAAAACTAGTCATCATTGCTGCTTTTCTAGCTTGGCCTTTATCAAATTCAATATAAAAATTCTGTTAGAAGTAATAATTACGTATTTTCAACTTTCAGTCTTTTCATCAAATATATGAATACACCAACCATGAAAGAAAACATGTAATGGACCCACAACAATTTGTCGTCAACTCACCAAATTCAGATAATGATATCGTCTTAATATTGCAACACCTTATCTATTCAATTACAAAACAATCAATTTCTTTTTATCATTAAATATTCAAAGCACAAACATATGGAAATTAAATTCCGTTCTCAAAGAATTAAC
>NW_019236418.1:102995-120225 GCF_002742605.1 Olea europaea var. sylvestris
GTTTAAGATTTCAATACACGAAAACAAGACAACTGTGATGGTAATGAATAAAACAAGAAAGATCGACTCATAAAACAAGAAAGGTCCAAGTGTAAGTGAATTCAATTTTGCATCTCTACTATTTCGTTCTCAGCCCTCGTCAACAGCAACCTGGAGGGCTATTTTCGAAGCAGCAGAGGTTTGAGGCAAGGGGATCCCTTGTCTCCATTGCTGTTTGTGATTGTTATGGAGACACTTAGTAAGATGCTTGAGAGAGCTGTGGAAAAAAGTTTGATTATGGGCTTTACGGTTGGACACTTATAGGTCTCCTATTTTTTATTTGCAGATGATACACTGATTCTATGCGATGCAGATAATGAGCAATTCAGGAACTTGCGTCGACTACTTCTATGCTTTGAAGCTATTCCAGTGGAAGAGGTTGCTAACGTTGATGAGTTGGCCGATATATTGGGTTGTAGGGTTGCGCAATTGCCCATGTCATACCTTGGACTTCCTTTAGGGGCAAAGTTTAAATGTAAAAATATTTGGAGTGGAATTGTCGAAAGGGTGGAGAAGAGGTTAGCAGGGTGGAAGTATATGTACCTCTTGAAGGAAAGCCGTCTTACCCTTATTAAATCCGCTATCTTTAATCTCCCAACTTATTTCTTGTCACTGTTTCCCATTCCTGTTACAGTGGCAAATAGATTAGAGATGATTCAAACGGAGTTTCTTTGGGAAGGGTTAGGGGAAGGGAGGAAATTCCATCTGGTTAATTGGGGTGTGATTTATTCTCCTGTAAAAATGAGGGGCCTTGGATTGAGGAGCCTTGTTCTGTTTACCAAAGCTTTATTGGGCAAGTGGTTGTGAAGATTTAGAGTGGAGAGGGAGAGTTTTTGGAGAGAAATCGTAGGAACGAAGTATGGTGTGATGAAAGGGGTTGGTGCTCGAGGGAGGGTCATGGAGCTTATAAAGTGAGTCCGTGGAAGTATATCCGAGAATGGAATGAATTTCGAGATAAATTGACTTTTGTGGTGGGGAATGGCAATAATATCAAATTTTGGGATGATTGTTGGTGTGGAGATCGTCCGCTAAAGGCATGGTTTCCTTCTTTGCACTGTATTGACTTGGAGCCATCCGCTATGATGAATGATGTAATAACTGTACATAATGGAAGTTAGAGCTGGAATATTGCTTTTGAGAGGGGACTGCAGGATTGGGGATTGAATGATTACGTATTGTTTTTGACTTCTTTACACGAGGCGCATATTTAGGTAGAAAAGGATGATCATAGCAGGTGGAGGTTGGCATGGGATGATATTTTTTCAGTTCGCACATATTTTAGATCCATATTCCGCCAGGTAGAGAGTTCTTTTCCTTGGAAGTTGATGTGGCAATGTAAACTACCTCCAAGAGTAGCTTTCTTAGTATGGACAATTGTGAGGGAGCAGTCGTTAACGGTGGACAATCTTCAAAGAAAAGGCTTTTGTGTTATTGAGTGGTGTTATATGTGTAAAAAAGATGGGGAAATAATTAACTATTTGTTTATCCATTGGGATGGTGTTTGGTGGTTTTGGAACGATATTCTAACTTCCCAATTTTTGGATTGGGCGATGCCAAGGCACACAGAAGACATGCTGCGGGCGTCGAGGAGAAAATTTTGAGACAAGAATAGAGGTTTATATGGAGTCTTATTCCGGAATGCATTGTCTAGTGTTTGTGGAGAGAACGAAACAACCGTTGTTTTGAAAACCAAACAAGAACAACAAAACATTTTAGAGAATTGTTTTATATGATTTTATATAATTGGTTTAATGATGCGGCCGCTAATTGTATAGAAGGGCTGTCTAACTTCATGTCTTTTCTTTCGTGTTTATTTTGATAATAGACCCCCATGTATTATCCTATTTATTAAAAAAAAAAAAAAAAAAAACAAGAAAGCTCCAAGTGAATTTGGTAGAAATTATTTACAAACAAATTTTTTAAAAATTGAATACGTTATTAAAATTCATTAAAAAAAATTAAAAAATTAAAAGGAGGCCACATCGGGGACTTCAAATAATGAAAGAATTTTTGCTTTTGGCTTTTCGACTGGGGAAGGGCGTAGTGCCGATTTACATCCGCGCTTTATGCACATGTTATTAAAGAAGAAATCAAGGGACAAGGAGAGCGTTGAAGAGAGCAACACTACGACTTATTAAAGGATTAAGGGCGTTGTGGAAATTAAAGAGTAAATATTGAGTCAGAATAAGGGTAATTGTATTCACACAACAGTTTTAATTAATCGCTTCAAAATTTAATTGTATTAAATTTCTCAATCTTTGGTCATTGTAGTGCTTTTGATCCTAAATTTTATGATGTCTTCTTATTCTTAAACTTTAATTAATTAGCACATTTCATTTCCGATAACAATTTCCATCTAAATAAAAAATAAAAGAAAAGAAATGCAAAAGTACGACAAAATATTTTTTCCTCATTTCAAAGTACGTAAATAGAATATTTTGACATAAATGATCATCAAGACGAGAAGTTCTAATTATTAGAAGATCAAAAGATAAACAACGAACAAAAGTTAAAGATAGTGCAATTAAAATATAATACAATAAATAAAAATTATAAAGTGAATGAAGGTAGTGAGGGTAGTTTGTAGATTCATTCGACAAGTGGGAGTTAAAATTTAAAGAGATGGCATGTCTATCAAAAGTTTGCAGTTATCAATTGTAATTCAATTTAATATCGGGTCTTAATTTCATTTTAGATCCCGTTTGTTTTCCATTATTTGTCCATTAAAATAAAAAATATGACCGTTATCCATTACATCAAGCCACCATATTTGACATTCTATCTCTTATGTTAGGCCCGTAACGACTACATTTTTCATTCTCATTTTTACATTAACGTGTATCAAACGGACATGATGAAATATACAATTACAGCAATACAAATTATAGTTGCAATATCTCCATTTCTTCAACTAAATAAATTTCATATTTCGTGTGACTTATTTGTTCTATTTACTTAGGTGTTAAAAGGATCGCTGAACCTCTAAGGGTTCGGTCAAAACAAGTCTCTGTGTTGATCTTTTGATTTCTTGCAAAGTTTTAATTTCTGTACTTAGTTTGAGTTTTATAATCGCTAATACTTCGTGCTTTTTGGACTTTTCAATTAATTGACGATCTTTAGCAGATTAATTTAGCAATTATTCCAGTGTTCAAAAGAAATTCTCTCACCCATCTTAATCCCTTACCTCCCACTCACACTCTCTCTAGTTACAGGATTCCATTTTCCCTCCTAAACCACCGAAAATTTATCATACAAACTTTCTCAAATTGATAAATATATTCTCCAACACCACAGTTCAACTAATTAGGTCACAACGGCGCTGGTGATTTTTTTGCTTCATCTAATAGAAGTTGCAGGAATGAGTTGATTGAAGAATCTGGTGATTCCGAATTTCCATGCTTCATTCGAGCTTATTTTTCGATCACATAGTCAAGTGATTACACGGTCATTGTAGCTATTTTTTGACCACATAGTTTTGCACAATTTCTATTTGCACTGCATCAACATCTATCAAAAAATAAAAATAAAAAAAGCAACAAAAGTAGTCATATAGTTCAATGTTTTTATTTATTTATTTTGTATTAACATTGAGATACTAGTAGGGATAGCAATTTGAACCATTAAAATAGAAAACCGCGATTAACCAAACCGAATGGGGTGGAAAAAATCGAACCGATGGTGCAATAGGTCGGATATGGTATTTGGTTTTAATGAACCGGTTCGTAGCGGTGCGGGTATGATATTTATGCCGTCGAACCGAAACTGAACTAATTACCGCTTAAAACAAAACCATTCTTTTATTAGGAATGACAAGGTTTAGTGAGAAGGAAATTGACGAATGAATACATTTTTTTTATTTAAATCTTAGTTAAAATCATTCTGGATTAGGTAGTATCGTTGTATTCTCTTCTTACATTTCTTATTTACTATATAGGAATCAATTTTGACGGCCGACCCTATACTAGTAAGAGTTATGGGGAAGAATGAAAATTGAATATGAGTTAAGGTTGAAGCTTTTGAATTATTGAGCATGAATCAAGTAACTACAATGCACAAGAATCAAGAATGAAGGAAAAGTTTAATATTGTTATATTCATAATATTGTTTGTTAAATTTGTATTTTGTAATTGAATTTGGGATAATGTTTGCATTTTCGTTTAGAACATTGTGTTTTTGTTTTCATTGACTCTCTTTTCATGAATTGTTTTATATCAATTTAAAGGATGAACTTATAAAAAAAAATTTATTTTCGTGGTTATTAACCGAATCGAACCGAGTCGAACCGAGATATGAACTGAATCGAACCGAACCGATTTACATGGTTATGGTGCGATTATGGTATGGCAAAAAATTTGACGGTTCGGTGATAATTTTAACTGAACCGTTGCCATCCCTATGAGATAGTTCTTATTAGTTCTTTCAGTTTATTCAGAGTTTGTGTATTATTGAATTTGTTAAATGTGAATGATTGGATGTGTTTTATATAGTATTTGTGACTATGTCTATGTGAAAAATGACTATTTCTGACCAAATTAATATGAACATTGATTATTAGTGACCAATTATTTGTTAAGTGTGACTAGTTCTATGTTATTAACTGTGACTGTTTTGATATGGTCATAATATATCAAATTCAGGTCACATTTTACCAAAATGAAATCATATTTTACCAAAATGATGTCACAAATCACCAAAATCAGGTCACAAAAACACATTTAAAGCACACCCAAATGCTAAATTTCATACTGGAAAGCATTTGGGGAAAAAAAATGACGTGCACATTCAAGATTCACCTTCTTTGAGAATGTCCCACTGGATGTAGACTTCCTCATTCCTTTAGGTGAAGATTCTTCAATATTTTTCTTCATTTTGCCTTTATCTTTAGCTCTTCGATCTTCTTCTACATCCTCATTGGCATTTCGAGTTAACACAATTTATGTTGCTTAATCAAAAGATTTAATGGTGGGAGTCTTCAGTGTAAGCTTATGAAGATCAGTAAAGGCTTCCAGATGGTGATCCAGATGAACAGTGAAGGCACGATTGAGTTGTACAAAAAAGTTATTCTAGAGAGAAAGTAATGGGCAGTTATGATAAAGTGAATATTTGAAAAGATTTGATTTGTTTAAAAATATTTACTAATCATGGTTCAGCCATTAATTGTCCTTCTTAATTTGTATTAACTAATTTATTAATATTAATTTTATTTAAATTTAAACTGACGCCTAGTTTATGAAAATATAAGTTCAAGATTTTATGTTTGAAATGTAATATTAAAATTTAAGGATTTACTTAATTTTTCCCATAAATTATGTAATAGTCAAATAGAAGTAGAGGGAAAAACCAAATGGCAAAGCCCGTTCGTGCAAATTCAACATGTTTCGTGATAAGTGTATTCATTACACTTATCTGAGTCGTTAAATTAGAGCAATTAGTGTTATTTTAAATGAATTGAGGCTTAATTTGTTTGTTAGGTGTACCTCGATGATAAACGATGGAAGTTGACAAAAGGAGTGAAAAATTGGCCAAAATGGACAGAATCCAAAGTTTGAGGACTAAATTGCAAAGTGTTAATAGTTATTGGATCCAATATCGATGATTGGAGAAAGTGTGGACTCAATTGGAAGCTAAGGGATCAAGAAGACATCGAAAAGATCTAAAATGATTAAGACCGAAGTATAGGTATCAAATTGCAACAAATGAAAATTTTTATAACCATGTGCGCACAGTGTAATGCTCTTATCGAGAGAAAACCTAACATACGGCGTGCGCGTGAGGAAATGTATGGTGCTCGTGTGCGGGCCCAGACTCCGTTTTTAGCTTAAATTCTTATAGAAACCACATTTAACCTACTATTTAAGCGAGAGGAGATGGCTAGAATGGGAAGAACATTAATATACATATTTTTCACCACAAGGAAGAGACTAGCACGAGATTCTAAGGCGATTAACGCGAGAGATTGAAGATTCAAAGTCAGTGTTAAAGATTAATGAAAAAGAATTTGATATTTCACTTTCAAATCATTGTTTTCAATTTCGGGTGATGTTTTTCCGATTCTTTTTATGTGATTTGTTAAAAAATATGTTAGCTAATTAATTTCATGTATTGGATGAGGAAGAAACCTTTTATTATTTATTTTTAATTCAAGACACGTGACTTGGTTGAATTCTTACAATTTTTGGTTAATCTTGGATGCCTAATTTTGTTATTTGGTTTTTTGATAACCAATTGAATATATGGTTACTTGTTGTAGTGTTGGAAGGATCACAAATAGTCTTAGAACACTGTTACATTAACATGCGTGCAATAAATGTTAGGAATGATATTTATCACGTGAGCAATTTTGTAGATAATTGTGAAAGTAAATGCATTCTATTCATTCGAATTTGGAATAGAAATAGATTCCGGCTGTGACTAGGATATATTTAATTTGTCTTAGAAAATATTAATTGCTATAGAATGATCGATTGTCAAGAATGCAAGAACGAAACTAACTACATAGTTGAGAATTAGAATATCTAATAATAAGTGGATTCGTAATCAAATACATTTATTCCATAACATACTAAATTTACATTTTACAAGCTTTCATAGATTAAGTTAAAATAATTAAAAATCACAAATCAATTTTGTTTGCTCACCTTGAATTTAATTAAAGACTAATACACTCAATTGAATTTTATTCGTCGTAGGACGATACACGTCACTTATCACGTATTACTTGTCAACGATCCCGTACGCTTGTAGGTTTCGCACGAAAAAGTTTTTGGTGCCGTTGCGGGAGAATAATTTATTAAATTTGAGTTTATTTTTTCATTTTTAGATTTGAAGTTTTTTTATTATTTTATTTATTTTAGGCTATTTATTGAACGAACTAAATCATGCAAAATTCTGACAAAGATCGAGCTTCTTCCAATAGATCTCGAAATTGGAAAGAACTTTCAGACAGTGAAGAAGAAAACAAAGACAAGCGAGAGATATGGCAGAAAAATCAATGATAAGTGTATCTAGGTCGTTAGATAGGAGTATTTGTTAGTAATTTGAATGAGTTACAGTCTAATTTTGTGTTAATTATGTTTGTTAGGCTAAACTCAATGCAAATTGGTGAATTTGGAAGAAATGAACAAAAAACGTGCGAGAATGAAGGAATTCCAAAGTTTGGAGACCAAAGTGTAAATATCCAATAGTTTATTTGGATCACAAAATGATGATTGAAGATCATATGATATAAGTTATATGTGAGATCAAATGAATGAAGTAAAGTTGAAGCATTTTCACAAATCAATTTCAAGCCGAAGAAGTTATGCTCCAGATTTTTAGCCATGATTTGAGACCCAATTTTTGGATACCAAACTTTCGAATTGGAAAATTTGTGTTATGAAAGAATTGTAGATCTTTGAGTCAGCTTTCCACCACACTTTGAATCACCTCAATCAGACATAGAAGAGAAAGTTATGATTAAAATACCAAAGCTATTCAACGACGATGTGTGCAACACAACTCGCGCAGCACCCTTTTTTATCAACCCGATAGCTACTTGTGTCAACAGTGTGTGCAAGGTGGTTTTGCTTGTGAGCGAACTGGCCAAATTTTCTATAACCAACCAAGTTCCTTATTCGGTTGAAATTTTACATGGAAACAATATCTTGACATTTTATATATATCTAAACACGTCTAGAACGTAGAGAACCTCCCATAGACGTAAAAATCTCTATATTCTACGCATTTTAGTGGTGAAGAACAAGGCTAAGAATCAAGATCAAGGCGTATTATACAAGTTTATTGAAAAATACTCATCCCTTTTCTTGATTCAAGCCAAGAAATTGAATTTTTCCACTTTCTTCATTATTTCTTCTTTCCTGTTGATTTTTTCCAATATTTCTTGTATAATTTAATCATTAGAGTGCTAGGCTAGTTTTTATATTGTATTGGATGAATGATACACTCTATTGCATATTTGTTTTGATTTAAGAGAATTAATTTAATTATTTTTGGATTTTCTTGATTGATTTTGTATACCCATTGCATTATTTAATTGATTGACCACCAATTGAATAATTAGTTACTTGTTGTAGTTTTAAGATATCATAATAAGTTTAGAACACGACAAAATTAACATATATAAATAAAAATAAGAATAATTTTTATTACATATGCAATCACATAGATAACCAATAATTTAATGCATTTTAGTCATATGAATTCGGAGTAGAAATAGGATTGGGTTGTGATTGGAATAGACTTAATTAGTCTTGGAAAGAGATTTAAATACACTAACGATTGTCACGAAAGCATGAAATTGATTATATTATGAATCAAAAATTTAAATAAATGACAATAAGGAGATTCAAGATCCAATACAATCATTCATATATTTGACAAAATATTTTTTATTGCTTCTCTAGTTTAGAATTAGTTTGAATAACAACAAAATCGCGTCTTTTATGTCACAAACATCGAATTTAGTAGAACTAGTGATCTAGAATTAAACATTATTTCTCGTAGGACAATAACTCACAACTCACTTTATTACTACTTGTCAATGATCCAGTACGCTTGCGGGTTTCATGCGAACAATTAACATCCAAATCAAGTTTAAAATCCTTTACCATTACCTCAGCCAGATCAACGAACGGCAGTAGCGAATCAAAGAGAAGCTATAGTAAGGGATTATATAAATCCCATTTCGGCTCCTATGCAGCCACCAATCATATATCTACCTTTTGGACAGGCTAACTTCCATAATAGACCTGACGTTATCAACTTATTTCAGAATCATCAAGACATAGTTCTCTAGGAGATCAACAGAAAAACCTGACAAACATATTCAGGCATTCTTCATGCTATGCGATATGATCAGCCATGAAGGCATGTCTGTGGATGCCTTTCGACTATGTCTCTCCTCACACGTTAAAGGAGGTCACAAGAGAATGGTTAAATTCCTTAATTCCAGGGAGAATCGTTTCACAGAATGATATGGTGCAAAAGTTTATGCTGAAGTTCTTTCTCCCATCTCGAGTCCATCATATCAGAAATAAATTCTATACTTTCAAGCAAAAGGACCTCGAAAGCTATACAGAGGCATGAGAAAGATTCAAAGAGTATTTCAAAAAGTACCCCAAAAAGATTCAAAGAGTATTTCAAAAAGTACCCCACTCTGAATATTCTTGAAGAATAAAAAATCTACCTATTCTATTCAGACCTGAGACTTGAATGTCGCAACATCACAATGCCTCAGCGGGACGGTTGATATAGGATATCCCTTTGGATAATGCCTCGGACCTTTTTGAGAGAATTGCTAAAAATCAATCCATTAGGCCAATAGGCAGGGAAGTACCAAGGAAGACAGCAGGAGTACACAACGTTGATATAGCTACATTATTAGTAGCCTAAATGGAAGCACTGATAAAGAAATTAGACTATCTTACTCAAAATGTAAACAGGGTACATCAGCCAAATCGGTTTGCGAAGGGTACAAGACAGATTATGTGACAAAAAGATGTATCTTAGCCTCCACATATATAATCTAACCTGATGAGGTTAATTATGCGCAGAATTTTCAGTGGCAATAGGACAATCCCTACTCCAACACATAATTTGGGGTGGAGGAATCATCCAAATTTCTCATGGGCTGATAATCGAGGTCAAAGAGAAAATTTTCAAACTATACCACAGAGATTCCAACAACAACCAAGAAAGCTATCAGTTCAAGATTTATTGGGACAGTACATGGCTAAAACTAAAACTATACTTCAGAACCAAAATGTTGCAATTAAAAATTTGGAAACTCAGATAGGTTAGATGGCAGCTGCATTAGCAAAAGAGCACATAGTACTGTGCCAAGTGATACAGAAAAATTCAAGAAAGCAAGTATGAGCAGTTGAAGCTGTGAATTATGCAATTATCGAGACACCATCAATCAAGCCTGCTACCCCTGTTCTAACTTATGTACCGCCTATCCCATTCTTTAAAGGCTACAGAGACAACCTAAAAAGGAACAAGTTCGGGCTATTACAATGAAGAGCCAAGCTCAACTGCCAAAAATTTGTGTAAAAAAGAAAGGGATCCAAAAGAATCAAGTACCAACCACAAGCAAGGAACAAGTGGATCAGTCTAAAAAATTACCAAATGTTAATCAAGAAGAACAGTTAGAGAAACCACAAGTTAAGGCAACCATTCCATCAATAAACGCACAACTCCAATTTCACTTCCTCAAAGGTAGCAAAATAAAAAATTGGACAAACAATTCAAGAATTTCTTGAACGCCTTTAGACAACTTCACATCAACATTCCTCTCACTAACGTCATTCTACAAATTCCAAATTATGCTAAATTTTTGAAGGAGATGCTAACCAAGAAGAAAAAGCTACCAAAAGATAAAACAGTAGCATTAACTGAAGAGTTAGCGCAATATTAAAGATCCAGTGAGTTTCATTGTACCTAACTCTATCAAAAATTCACATAATTTAAATGCTTTAATTGATTCTGGAGCAAGTATTAATTTGATGCCACTATATATCTACAGAAAATTCGGATTGGATGATCCAAAAACAACATCAATAATCGCTGATAAGACACTTAAAATATCCTTATGGAGTGGTGGAGGATATGCCCATCAAAGTTGGAGATAAATTATTTCTTATCGATTTCATAATTCTTGATATAGATACACGACACATGCCGTTAATTTTAGGGAGACCATTTTAATCAACTGCACAAGCATTAATGGATTTTGGAAAAGAGGAAATAATCTTAAGGATGGAAGAAAAACAACAAAATTTCACCATGAATGTTCCACTCAAGCAACCACCAAACGTTGAGAAGTGCAAAAAGATAGACCACTAGAGAAGTCACAAGAACAAGGAGGATGGTGGAATAGTTGGGCGGGACAATAATGAAAATCTTGTAATCTGAAAGCTCAATGATGAATTGAAGAATAATTCAATCGGTGCATGGATGAAAACTCTCTTTTCAAGCCACCATAAATAGTCAAAACAACAAAGTCGAGCTAAAGAATATAAACAAGCGATTGTTGGGAGGCAACCCAATCTTTTTTCATTTTATTTATTCATTTTGTATGCATTAGATAGAATTTTTCATGTTTTGTGGGTTTAAAGTAGTTTAGGCACCTTCATCCATACATTTAGATAGTTGGTTATGTACATAGTTCATATAAGTTCACGGTAGTGCTTACATTAAGTTTTGAGAGTTCAATAGAGGAAATAGATGATAGGGGAAATAGATGGTTTTGTGTGAATTATAAGTCATAGAGTTGGTCAGTAAATTATGGATGAATTATGTGCTAAGTTAAATTATGCTTAGTCATCTGAAACTAGATATTTATAAGCACTAGATTTATGTTTTGCATTATGAAGAAAAAATTAATTCATATTGATAAGTCGGTGAAAATTAATGGACCTTAGATGCTTAACCTGAACACCCACTATGTTATACATTCGTAAACTAATTTTAGGATAGTTTTGGGATGATTGAGCTGTTGTGGAGAGACATAGAGATAAATGTGAATTCCATATGTGATATGTTTTGTGAGGATTGACAAACAAATAAGATGAAATTAGGTTAAGATCTTAAGTTGGAAGTCGATTTTTTGAGAATAAGTGCTTAATAAGGGGCATTGCACTAATCATTGCATAAAAAAAGAGGAAAAAAAGTGTTATCTTATTGTAAAGCTTCTCTTCATAGTCTTTATGACTCGAGTGATTAAATCTGCAATGGCATCTAAAAACCTGATGCTCTATAATTATCTAACTTGGGAGTCATTGACTGAAAGCTCACTACAAGGGTCATCTAAAAAGCTTAATGGGAAGAATTTTACACAAAAGATGAGAATTTTTTTTTTTTTTTAAGAAAAAGTTAAATATATAAATGTGTATAAAAAAAATATTGATATGTGCCTTGATTAAGTCCCAAACATTTATTGGAGATAATTAGACTTTGACAAAGCATCGTTTGATTAGTTGATTCTTAGAAGTTGAAGAAATAAAAATAAGAAGAATTCCCGTTTGTCCATATGTTGATCTGCAATTAATAAAATCGAACCAAACTAGAGAGACTGAGGATTAGTATTTTATTAAATTTCAATCTTAGATCACACCTTGGAAAGGAGTAGAAAGAATAAAGTTTTGAACTGTGCATCTTACGAATGACGAAAGGAAATATTCGATCATAGAGAATCGAGAAGTGAATCAATCTATAACTTTGTGATACTTTACATAAATCTTCACACACACGTGCCAATTTTGCATTGGATAGGTGGAAATTAATTTAACATTGTGATTTTGAAATACTTTATAGTTTCAATTCTAAAAATCTAATCATGAGGCTAAAAGTATATTATCCAACCAAGTTATTTGTGAAAATTTTGTGCCGTTGAGCTTTACTTTGTTTGACGACAAACAATTGTTCAAGTTTGGAGGTGTTTGATAAGTGTATTCATTACACTTATCCAAGTCATTAAGCTAGAGCAAGTGGAATGAAAACAGGAGATTGATTAGCTATAATAGCTGCAAACAAATCTTGTGATGGCGGGATTTTCGGCGAATCGTCTTCTCCACTCTTATAGTTTCTCTTCTTAAAGCTAACTATAAGACAATACTTCGATCGCAGGTGAAGGTGGGGGATGTGCTTCTTCCTGGCTTCTGTAATTTTCACATAAATGTTGTAATAAGTCGACCTAACTAAGAGTTACCCTCTGGACATGAGAGAAGAGAAGGTTCGTGAAACAATCTCCTACGACTCTCGGGTCAGGGTCTTTGGGCAAAACACCTCGAGATGCAAGATTTTTGTAATTAGTATTATTTTAAATGAATTGGGGCTTAATTTTGTATATATTTTGTTTATTAGTTGCATCTCAATGAAAACGATGGAAGTTGACAAAATAAGCGAAAAATTGGCCAAAATGGACGAAGTCCTAAGTTTGGGGACTAAATTGCATGTGTTAATAGTTGATTAAGATCCAATATCGATGAATGGAGAAGGTGTGGCCTCAATTGGATGGAATTGAAAGCTAAAGGACCAAGAAGACATCAAAAAGAGCTCAAACGGATAAGACCAAAGTATAGGGATCAAAGTGCAACAAATGAAAAATTTTATAACCACGCACAGGCTTAAAGTGGCACAAGTGGAGGACCGTGTAATGCTCTTACTGAGAGTAAATCCAACATACGGAGTTCACGAGGAAATGTATGTTGTTCGCGGAGGGCAAATTTAGGGTCAAACGACCCAGACTCCGTTTTCAAATTAAATTCTTATGGAAACCAAATTTAATCTACTATTTAAACGAGAGTAGACGGCTAGAAAAAGGAAGAACATTAATATACATATTTTTCACCACAAGGAGGAGACTAGCACGAGATTCTAAGGCGATTAAGATGAAAGATTGGAGATTCAAGATTAACGAAGAAGAAATTGATTTTTCACTTTGAAATCATTGTTTTCAATTTTGAGTGATATTTTTTCAATTCTTTTTGTGTGATTTGTTAAACAATGTGCTAGGCTAATTAATTTCATGTATTGGATGAAGATAAAGCCTTTTATTATTTTTTTTTAATTAAAGACACGTGGTTTAGTTGAATTCTTACAATTTTTTATTAATCTTGCATGTCAAATTTTATTATTTGATTGTTTGATTACCAATTGAATATATAGTTAATTGTTGTAGTGCTAGAAGCTCACAATAGATTTAGAATACTAAATGATTAACATGCATGCAATAAATATTAGGAATAATAAGATAATTGTTAAAGTGAATTCATTTTATTCATCCGAATTCAGACTAGGTATAGATTTGGATCGTGACTAGGATATATTTAATTTGTCTTGAAAATGAAAATTAATTACAACAAAATGATCGATTATCAAAAATTCAAAAATGAAACTAACTACATAGTTGAGAATTAGAATAGATAAAAGTAAGTGAATTTGTAATCCACGTACCATAACATACGAAATTTGAATTTTACAAGCTTCCACAGATTAAATCAGAATAATTAAAACTCACAAATCAATTTTGTTTGCCCACTTTGAATTTATTTAAAGACTAGTACACTCGATTGAATTTTATTTCTTGTCGGACATACACGTTACTTATGACGTATTATTTGTTTATGATCATGCATGCTTACAGGTTTCGCACGAACATTTCATATTACTCAAATTGAATCACATGTTTCTCTATCAGCAAGCCCTTCTCAAAAAGCTTCGATGCTCCATAATTAAGGTAACTTTGTCAAAAACAAAAGGATTATACCATTTGTACAATGATTTTTTACAATGTTATATGTGTCAAAAATAATTGGTTGGAAAAATAAATTATTTTTTAAATAGTTAAATGATAACATGCCACGTGACGTGTTGTAAACAATGTTGTAAAAAAGATTATACACGAAACATGATTGAAAACACAAACCTATACCTTCAAAGGGATTTGCTATGAGTACATTATGAACATAATGCATACATGGTACCCCCCTATTGGCCCGGCGCCCCCTATTGTGTGCATTATGGTGTCCATAATGTACACCAAGAATTATTCACATTCAAATGGTTTATTGCTCATCAAAATGCAGAATGAGTTTTGCACAAAGTCAGCTTTGGTTTTGAACCAAATAATTATGCATTATGTACACTTGCAAATCAAATGCACTTTTCCAGTTATGCTCAGTCAATTTGACATTCGCAACACTTTTTTATTGACAACCAACCAGTCATCAGTTTTTTGGTAATAACTCTTTGGAAAATCTCTGAGGGTGTGCCAAGCTGACCTTAAAAGAGAAATTACCCATCTAAAAGCAAATCGAAATGACCTTTTATAAAGAGAGACTATCCACTTCAGAAATGGGAAAAAAAGCAGTATGTTCCATGCATAACTAAACAACTTCCAATTCAGAATAAAGACTAACAACACTGGAAAAAAAGATGCCAAATATTTATGTCTTAGTTTTAATTGGAATGCTTGTTGTACTCCCTGCTGCTCTTAATTGTGACCACCTTCTTGATCTCAAAACCTTCTTGTCTTAGTTTCTACTTGGAATGCTTGTTGTAATCCCTTCTGCTCTCAATTGTGACCTTCTTCTTGATCTCAAAAGTAACCTTGTCCAGATCAGAAACAGTGGCTAGATGCCCATAAAAGATTCTCATTTTCTCTCCAGTTGTCACATCCAATTTTACAAGGTTTTGATTGTTATCATCTTCCTTGTTAAACGTCGAGGAGGACTGCACACGGGCCCAATCTTTTCGCCCTCGGTTCTGTTTTTCAAAATGTTCTGCCAGCCGCAACGCTTCCTTAAGACCTGAAGCATCACCAGGGAACTTCACCACATGAATGCCCAAATGGCCTTCCCTTGAAAACAAGGACATTGACTTGCCAGTACTAAATCCAAGATCTGAAAACCAAGAATCACATAAGAGGATAAATGAGTGTTGAACATTACTGCTACAAAGAATGGAACACAAAAATTATCAGTCTCACTAGTAAATGGCAGATTTTATGGAGAAATCCTAAAATCTCTTTCATAATTGTGGTACAATTACAGAAAGTGGCTTCCACCATTCTCTCTACAATTCTGCTCAGTCAGCTAAAACTAGAGCCTAGTTACCATCGGAGAAACTGTGCATGACGAAAGAATAAATTGCAAAAGGTTTGAAAAAAGCCAAAATACAATAGTTACCTACTTTCAAAGATAGTAACAGCCCATCGTCATCACATTGAACATGACACAGAAAGGGAGGAAGGCAATTAAAATAGAAAACACCGAACAAATT
The DNA here is from genome assembly GCF_002742605.1 of Olea europaea var. sylvestris. NCBI lineage: Eukaryota > Viridiplantae > Streptophyta > Magnoliopsida > Lamiales > Oleaceae > Olea > Olea europaea. Next base: position 118,815 of record NW_019236418.1, read on the forward strand.
ACCAAGAGTATACTAAAATATTGCCCAGAGGCAATCTCACCATGAAGAAACTAAAACTATAGATTCCAGTTGCAAGTAGTTTGACACTCAACAAGTCAAAGTCAGATTGACTAGTGGCCACATATCAATATTATAAAAGGAAAAGAACATCCAGGAATATCACCTCCAACTACTAGAATAAGGAATTTTTATCTTTTCGATAGTCCCGGCCCAAGAATATCCACCGTTAATGAGTAGAAAAAGACAAATAATATCTACTCTCCTCTAGACCATGTGATTTATGCCCTATCAAGACTAACAAATTTAAATGATATTTATAAGTCTCAGGACGGAACTTTGGTAGAGTTTAGTGCTGGGAAAAAATAGCTCACACTCACATCCTGAAGCACTATTACCAAAAGGGAGAAAATTGCACAAGCTAGACTTGGAGAATACCATCAAACACAGTTTGAGACTCCGTAAATAACATGAAAGTTTTGGAACTTCATTTGAGGGCTTCTTTTTTGGAACATGTGAAATACTCATTTTCTTGTCTTCTATCCTATTCCAAATTTACCAAAGGGCCTTCCTGAAATTGAACGATACATTTTTATCTGATTAACAAGGGTTCTTACACAAATGGTATGTATTAGAACAACAATAAGAGGAATGACCCCCTATCTTTGGTCAATTTGCTGCACAACTTGCCATTTTATCCAATCTCATAACTATATACACCTAATAAATAAAAAGCTAACTAATCATAACCAAAAGAAACCAAAATAAAGCAAGCACACAATTATAATTACCAAATCTTCTACATATATGTAGTAGAATACACAACTGAAGGCAACTGTAAGTAGAAACACAAATCATACATTTTGCGACAAACTATTCACCCCAGTTTAATTTGCACAAAAATATTTTACAATTCACAAAATTGAGAATACATGGGTAGAATTGTCAAGTAGAGAATGGTCAGTTATCACAGAGATTTGAGAACCAATTGCACTGTCAGTGACGCCAATTTAGGAGATGATTCATGTGCAAATCGGAAAACGTACTCTGAATCTTTCTTTTGTTTAATTATTTGTATTTATAGGTGTGCTATATTTGGTTTGGACAGTTAGTCATTTTTTATTTTTATTTTTTTTTCAAGTTTTATCCTGGGGCTATAGCCCTAACAAGGGTACATCCACAGCTATATCTTTCCCAATTCAAATGCATATCACAATATTGGAAGTCATAGAGCCTTGTAAATCCAGATTAATACACAACCTAGCTCGACTTAAAAGTTAATTAAATTAGAGGCCTAAATGAATTTCACCAAAGGGTACTGCAAGTCATCATATTATATGGCAGGTCATTTAACAGTGCTCTTACATTACCTTATACCGTCAAACCTGAACTTAAAAACCCTGCACTAAAAGTT
>NW_019236418.1:120245-135885 GCF_002742605.1 Olea europaea var. sylvestris
CAAAAAAAAAGAAAAAAAAAAAAACCCCACCACCATCAAAAAATAGAAAAAAAGAAAACAAGAAGAAAATGAGAGAGAGATATAATGAAAAGAAGGGCAAGATCAAAACTAAATTCACCAGTTCTCTGATGAAGTCAACAGAAGATCATGAGAATAAGTATTTAAGTATCTGATGATATTCACTGGCCTTTTCAATTCTTTTCATTTAATGCAATTTTACATGTGGCAGTCTGCAGCATTATCCCTATATTTATCACCACCAGCAATCATTCCTTCAGTTCCCCATGCTCTGTTCTATACAATGCAGAACAATTCACAACCGATTATCAAACAAGATTGGACATGATTTCATAATTAGAACCCTTGGTTGTATATCATAATTTATCCACAAACTGGATAACAGTACAGTCAGATTAAAGTAAGACTGAGCTAGGCTGTTGCATATACTTGTACAGCAAGTTTGGCTAAGCATACAAGTGTGCACCTTAAGCTTAGCCAAACGTGGTAGTAATCTTTCCTGCCTTTCATCCAAAGCTAAGTCTCTGAAGAAATATTGCTAGAAAAAGTTGTTTGAAGCTTATGCTACTCCTGCCTCACATGAAGCTTTCATTAAATGCGTCAAAACTTTGCCTTAAGTGCCTATTGTACAACTTATACCTCTACTTTTTGGGCTATTTTTTGTAACTGGCAACCCCCCCACCCCAAAATAATAAATAAATAAATAATAATAATAATAATAATAATAATAATAATAATAATAACAATGACAACGACAACGACAACGACAACGACAATGATGATGATGAAGAGAAAGATGAAGGAAAAGACATTCTTGCAAGTGAAGGATGACACAACAAAGAGAAGAATCAGACAGTGATGTGGAGGATGATAGGAGAATTAAACATCATGATGATTCCCTTGAAGATTTTATTAGTAGTGATGATATAAGAGACTTTTGGATTGATTATGCATCTAGGAATAGATTTTAATTTTGTTATTTGATTACTCATTTGAAAACCCATTTTTTTTTACTTTGTTGATCTATTGTATATTTGTTTGCAAGTTAGAATTCTAATTTTGTTGATCTGATTTATTGTGAATTTTTAAGACAATATATGGTTTATCATGAACGTATATTTATATTCTTTTGAATTATTTTATTGGTTTTTCCAACTCTTGAAGCTTATGCCTTGCATTGCCTTGCCTCATGTAAATAAAACCAATGTTGTCAAAACCGGCCCAGCACGGCCAGTTTGACCAATAAAACTAGGAACCAGGCCCAAAATTGAGCCAATCATGTCCGGTTAATCAATTATGACTAAACCGCTTAAAAAACTCATTGAACCGACCGGTTTAACCGTAAACCGATGAATTGATTGCGGTTTTGTGGTTTTTCCAATTTTTTTTCGCTTAAAAAATTTTAACTTCATGAATAGGCCTCTTAAACTACAATTCAAAGGTCCATAGAAAAATATTGAATGACATGCTCCTTTCATAGATGCATCTGTCTCAAATTATTTCATAAACTTTCAATTTAAAATAGTGCATTTTATAGATACACTTCTCTCCAATATAGGGTAGTAGCAAAAATAAATAAATAAATAATAAAAAATTGTTAAAATGACCATTAAAATCAATTTTCAAATGTATGTCTAATTGACTAATTTAATTTTGAATCCCAACTAACTAAATTGTAATATCCACCTCCATCTTTTCATTTATTTAATTTTCAAATTTAACTTCAATTGCACTTTACTATTAATATATTAATGTTAGATATCATTTCTACAAGTTTAAACTATTTTAATTTAACAAAGCAAACTATTTTAACACACTGATTTTTAATTTTTGAAGTTTTGAGACTAATTGTTGGATAATGAATCTAATTAAAAAATTATTAATATGAAAATTTTAAAAGAAATTATTGTTTTCATAGTATTTTATTATTTTTGTATGTATTTATTGCATTCGGTTCGACTCGGATTGAACCTTTAATCCTTGACCTTTCACCTTTTCCAGGTCGATGACCGAATCGATTTTCAAAAAATTGGATAAAACGCATCAGTTCTCAATTGAACCTTTTTAAACATTAGTAATAAGATACAAGACAATAGGTCAATCCCTTGTAGGAGTGAGGGGCAACTTGCTGAAGTTAAACAGCACGGAAGAACTACCAAAACTAATAATTAAATACATTAAAAGAGCATGTCAAATAGATTAAGGGTCTGACCTCAATCATAATCCCCAGTCACTACTGCTTAATAGAAATGACTCCCAATTCAAGATTAGGAAGGCAGAACTTACTTTTTCCATCACTTGAAAGACTCCAAAATGAAAGGAAAAACTACTGCTTAATAGAAATGACTCCCAATTCAAGATTAGGAAGGCAGAACTTACTTTTTCCATCACTTGAAAGACTCCAAAATGAAAGGAAAAAGGGGACAGTAACTTTCCCTCTTTGTATATTGTACATGTTAGGCTGCAGGAAAATCTGTGAACTAACAAATTTAAACTCTAGAAAGAAAAGTTTCCAGGCAAATTGTCACCTGAAAGTTAACTTCGTAACCCATCATAATATTACACTACCAGCAAAGTGCTGAGCTAAAACTATAACGCCCAATGTGAACATACAGTAAAATGATGAGACACCTCTTAAACTGAAGAGATAGAATATTCAAACCTGAATAACATATCCATCCTTTAAAAGAACCCATCAATAAATTTCCTATTATCTCGATTTGTACAAGGTTAAGGCCCAAGTGCCAATATTCGGAGAGAGCTGACAAACACTTTCCGTTAGTCTCACTTAAAGCCGTAAACAAAATAGGACTATAGCTAACCTCCACACTGCTTAAAGGCAGGTACCCAGGAAAGTTCAGCGCCCAAAATTTTAAGCAGATGCAAGGTAACGAACCCAGCAGATTGGTGCCTCACGTGGAACTATGTGCAAGGATGTTTTAGGGGTTTAAATCCCATATCCATTAGAGGTTGATGACTACCTCAGAGGCATCATTCTTCAATTTCTATTTGATGATCACACAAATATGCATGTCAAACAAAGCCGCATCACTAAAAAACTTTCGCTGACTATACCTAAGCAGGAGTAAGAGTAGATAAACAGAAGCAAGACAAATGTGTAGGTTCTTCAGTCCCTTGCACTCCAAGACAAACAAGTGGTCATGGCTGTGGTGGTATTGTTAAGAGTTGCATATGATGACGGTAAAAAAAAGCAGTGTTCTATACAGAAAAAATAAATAAATAAAATAAAATTGATGAAATACAAAACTGACAGTTAGCAGGGGGTCCAACAAAGGCAGACCAATAACCTCCTTAATGCCGTAAATATTATGCAAATCAATAGATATGATTTCCAAGCAAGATCACCCCATAACTTGAAAGAACAAACCAGTGATAAATAGCAAGAAACATGACGAAGACTTGAGGGGTTCAAAATACCTCTAAGAATACTATCCATTGGCCTGTTTCCTATACCTTCCATGCGGCCATCTCTACCTTTTCCTGTAAGTGTATTATGAATTAACACAGAAGGCGGCCACATAATCAGATCATCCTGGTTTGCTACTGCGTCGTCAGCAGATAACATCTGATATGCTTTTGAATTTTCAGGAGGCATCAAATAGTTCCATCCCATCAGAATGCACAAAGCTTTGTGAAGGCCCAAGTGATCCACAAGCAACTCATCAGAATCTGAGTGGTACGTATGCATGATAAGACCATGCACATCTGGAAAATGTTTTGAAGTCCTGTATGTTCCATGTCAAAATCGTCGAGGAGTTTTCAGACACGTTACAAGAAACAAGATAGTAAGATATCAGATTTAGCAGTCTTCCGTGGAATAAATCAGGCAGCCATTAAACTTCAGTAAGTGAATAAGCACTGTTTATTGTTTCATCAACCAACTTCACAGGAATTGAGAGGAAATAATAAGTAGCAACAAACACAAAATTGTAGCTTAAAAAGTATTAGAACTATACAAGGTCACCCAATAGCATTTAGTTTATTGTTGCCTATATGCCTTCCATTCCCCTCTCTCATCAAGTCATGTTTAATTTTTCGCAATGAATCAATATTTGTTTTAAAAAAAAAATGAAGTGATAACCCCAATGTTCAGAAATAAGGAAATAAATCAGCTTCAACAAGTCAATCAAATGCATGACCAAAGAGCCATTTCATGAATCCAGTACAAATGGAATTAATACCCAAAAAGATAAATATAGGGTAAAAATCATAACATGACCACACACTAAAAAGATAAATGTAGAAGTATTCATGCATGCAGAGTGAACTCGGTACACATTGGCATTACAGCCATTTCTCACTCTAACATCAATACCAATAGGTCATGAAATTAAAGCCATATACTGATGGAGCTGTAGGGAAAAATACACACAGCCGAGCTACATTTTTTTTTCTTTTTTTGCATGAGTATAGCTACAACTGATTACAGTGTTATATTCCACTATCCATACATACCCACGCTCTCAAATCTTCCCTCTAGAGATTTGAGAAAAAGAAGATGGAAAATAACTCTTTTCTTCTTTTCTGCTTAACCCAAGTCTATATGAATTGCATACAGTCAATTACAAATGAAAACAACAAACCAGATTCATACACCCAAAAAGTTCAGGTGAACGTAACTGTGTGCTTATTGCACAGTAAGCCTTTTCTCGTTAAACATGTGCACCAAAGAAGAAATCAAACAAATAGGTGAATCCCCCAGAACCCCCCACCCTAAAAGAAATGGATAATTTATGTGACAGATGAATTATGTGAATTATCTGCTCCAATATAAACAAAAATACAAGAACCACACATGCAAAATATTTTTCCCTCTTCCACTTATTGCACCACGAGTGTTTGCTCATACGTCAAGAAAGAAGCTATACTTAAAAAGTCCAGTGGCCCCCAAAAAGAAGCTATACTTAGAAAGAAGCTATACTTAGAAAGAACCAACCCGCTCTCAGGTTCTGGCCTCAAAAAGATGATCGTAAGCTGATTGACAATACAAACTTAGCAAAGAATGAAGATACTATGTATAAGATAGTTTACTACGGAGAAAGCAAAAGAAGTGATTGGATAAAAGCTCTACCAATGTTATATTAGGACTTGAATGTGAGTAGCATGTACACAAGGAAATGATAGTATTAACACTATAAGATGGTTCAAATTTACCAATTTTTCAAGTGATCAATATCTTCAGTAGAGAAGAAAGTTCAACAATTGGAAATCACAAGAATCAAGGCCATTGCCCATTGAGCCTGCTTGCACATTTACTGAACCCCTCAATGACAAGATCAAATCACCACAACCTATTTAGCCAATTTTGTATTTTGCAAGAAGCTACTGTTTCATGTTCCCCAAATTATGGAAAACTTATAACAACGAAAAACTTGGATTCATGACTTCACCCAAACAATTACAGAAGATTTGAGACTAAAATATGCCATTCTTTCAGCGGATCTGCCAAGCTTGGCTTCTTTCCTCCTACCAGAGGCAGACTAAGATTTTTAAGTGTAGCGCAACTATAGGCTCCTAAAATTTGAAACTATAATAGCTAAACAGAGCATCTGATGAAATTATTAAAGACAAATGCAAGTATTTTGAATACCCAGATACGTGGACATTCAACTACTAAAGTTAAAATACAAATCCCGTAAAGCACGAATCTTACATAATTAGATTACTAGATTAAATTAGAAGCAACTGCATTTGAATATAATGTCAATTATACAGCAATGTCATGTAGAAAGCGCTTGCCTCCCTCCTTATAGTGCAGGTCTCTTCTTCATAAACAACCTCCGGTCCGTATAGTAGCTATAATAACATTCTGCCTTTCTGCTATAGGCACTCTTAAACTAGTAAAGATAGAAAAATTAATCAAATCTACTCGACTCCTAGCCCTCTCCAACTTTAGAAGTCCACTCAGACCACAGCTGCTGCATATATGTGACAGCAAGGCAACAATATTAAGTTTATATTGAAAGATAAAAGAATATAATAATTTATTAACGAAAAACTAAATTATGCACATTTATATCCGCTGACAATTGAGATCAGAGCTGATCACAATGCAATCCTCTAAAACAAGGTCTCACAAAACATCTGTTGATAACTGCTTCTAGCCATTTCATAAAACACAAAATCCATTAGACACATCTGATAAACCCAAAACCACCTTTATATCCAAGTCTCAAATTACCTTTTTGGTAAAAGTGACCGAGAGTAAGTTTCAAGTTCGACAAGGCTAACCACAAATATGAGAAAGCTTGTTAAACAATAACAAATTAGCAACAACATCACATAAAATGTCAAATACCAATCAATGATAAACTCACACTAATTTTAATAGAAATGCTGCACTTACTTATCCACATAATATACATAGAGACAAATCACAAGTCTTAAAACAACGCTATGATATATATTAGAACACCAGCCTTCTAAGTTCTAACTAAACTAATCACCCAAAAGGATTGGGAAGCTAAAACTATAGAGCTAGTAGGACTAAATGCAGCAAAAGTGGAGCGTAAACAATCATAGTCCATAAGAATTTTGAGGACAACAAATGCAAGCACGCATCTGCCACTTGTAAGATGTCGAATCAAAAGAAACTCGCACATCTGGAGCCTCATGATAGTTGAGTGTAAAATGAAATTTAAAAAAAATAAAACATAAAAAAAAAATAAAAAATAAAAAAAAAAACAAAATAATTATCAATAGCAGCCAAGTAACACGGAGTGGATCTAGTTCTTTACCTAATATGTAAAGTTTCTTAGAAAGATAATAAGCACTAGGCCATCTTCCATAAATAAATTCTGTAGGAAAATCCAATCAGGGCTTAAATAGACCCTGACAGCCAAGTAACACAGAGCAGATCTATTTCTTTAGCTAATAAGAAAAGGCTCTTAGAAAGAAAATACACACTGGGCCATCTTCCATATTAAATAAATTACATAGGAAAACCCAAAAGAACAACTGTGATTCCAGTGAAGGAATCCCCAAGAGGTGCAATAAGATGCCAATGACACCTAAAGTCTAACTGACAAATTCCTTTGGCTTTGGCTTAAACAGCAACAATGCCTGAATATCAAGTTACAAAATGACTTTTGAGACAAGTAGTGAATCAAAACATAAATAAGGAAAAAAAAATTTAGTGCATTTATGTATTCCTTTAAGGCAAAGAAAAGCGAAATAAATAGTTGAGTGAGTCTCAACATTGAAACTTACATCCAACACATAAGGAGCTATATTAAGTCACATAAAGGAAAAAGGATGGTGCATTGGTTTAGCTCACAGTAAACATAAGGCAAATAAAGTGGTTAAAGAGCGGTGAGAATTTTGAAGAAAAAGGAGAGAAGAAAGAATGAAAAAAGGAGAGAATTCTTGCATTTATTCCATAAGAAGGAGAACAATTAAGTCGCTCGAGAGAAAAAGGATGATGCATTGGGGTTAGCTCACTCTAAATAGAAAGCAAATGAAGTGGCTAAAAAGGTGTGAAAATTTGAAGAAAAAGGTGAGTGAAGAAGAACAACCAAAAGGAGAGAAAATTCTCATATTTATTACGTCAGAAGAACTGCATGGTATTTTGTGGCCCAAACAATGTGAAACTTTAGCATGTTATTCACGAAAAAAGTGAAAAACATTCATAACCGTGTTGATCACTGATTGTTGTTCCTCCTTTGCCCTCTATGTCAAGCAACCCAACTGGTAAAGGTTGTTTCTCATGTCCGCGCATATCTAGAATGGTTTCAAGGTAAGTCAAGCGCTTGTGGCCGAGTGGTACTCGAGACTAATTACGAGACAAAAAGGTCTTTGGAAGGAAATTTGACTCCAAAACTAAGGCAGATGAATCAGAAAGACATTGCAAATGGAGCTGCTATCCAATTTGCAAAAAGAAAGCCAAAAGTCAAAATGGGCGGAAACGATTTCGGGCTGGATTCACTTAACGAATTTGAGTGGCTCCATGCCACAGCCATATAGCTTGTCACAACTCAACACTCCTTCAACTGGGAACTTTTCCTTACACCAGAAAGAGAGAGAGAGGAGCCGCTTTTCTTGCAACGGATCTTGCATTTGTACAGTGACTATTATGTAGAATGTCAATAAAGTAGTATAAAAACTTAGGGGAGCTGAAATTGTGAAATCATGTGTAAATTAAGAAGATGAGAGTTTAGACACCATCATTGTTCTTCACTAATTACTCCATCTAGAAGTGAAGGATGAAGAATGTTCTGACATTAAGAATCTACAAAAGCCTGCCGAAGGAGATGGAGCCAAGCCAAAACAGAAGACCAGTAAACAATAGAAGATTATAACCATTAGAACGGTAGGACAATTTCGACATTGGATTTTATTCAGAGTGTGTTACACCATGTTACCAAGGAGATTAATGCCAACAGAATTGGAACGGGTTGGAATGTATAGAAAAAACCCAAAACAAAACCTTTACCAACAAGAAGCTTGAAAGTTCCGAAATACAAAGAGGGTAATGCAGTGGCAGAGAGTAAGAATGAATTTAAAGACATGGTGAATCATTTAACAACGATGAAGTTGTGAATAACGATGAATTATCTTCCTCATTTGTTCTTCTCAATCAATTATTTATTCAGACTTCTCATTGTTTCATAGCTATTTGCTTTGTTTGATGATATATTAATTTATTAACCAATATTATTTATTGTTGATTGCATATGCCTCCTATAATTCTTTAAAAGTAAGAAAATATCATAGTATCGTCAACGGACAACAGTCTTTCATGCAAGTGGTTTATTGTTGTTATTATTCCATGAGGGTATTAGCTATTTTCATTGATTGATGATTAGAACACTGTTCTGAAGAGAGAGAGAGAGAGAGAGAGAGAGAGAGAGAGAGGAAAAATGAACCTTTCCTTGACAGTTTCTTTTACATTGTGATTGTAGACAAATCGTAACACCAATGCTTCATTCAATGATTTGCAATCATTAATATGAGAATATCTATTACACCCTCATGCCAAATCGCTTCAAAGGACCACCCAATCTATAGCATAATGGTTGATACTCAGCACAATGTGCAATATGTCTTAAAACATTCGATAGAATGTTTGTAAGGAACAAAGAAGCAGTGTCTTAATTCACTTAAGATTATGACTGCACGCTAGTTATTTTTCTTGAAAAAAAAAAAAAGTATCATGTATAGACAATCACCTCTATGTAAAGTAGAAATATACTAATAAATTCACACTAATACACTTCATCAAGTGTTCAAACCATACTTCTGCCTACGACAGTACCAGCACAAGAAATAGTTTTCCCTTACAACTACCTGGTCTATTTCAACTAACCATTGTCTTTACAAGTCATTACTTTCTGGGATCAAGCAATTACGAAACTTAGGCAAACAAATAAATGCAACATGCGTACTTAAGTCCATGTGATGCAATTAAACATTAAAAACAAAAACCACAACATAAAATTCTTGTTCGGAACAAGAATTGCAGTCATAAATCAATGTCAAACCTGCCACAGGCAAGACAATGGAGAGACCCTTGCTTTCCATCAGCCATGTAAGTCCTTTTCTGATTCGCATTCTCGTAAATTAACTTCACAAAATGTGAAAATGCTTTTCTTAACGAATTCTGATCAACATCATTGTGCTTAAGTTTACCCAAATTCACCTCACCTGTCTTCATATACTTAGTAGGCCTCATCTCCTCACCACTCCCCAAATTATACAGACCACTCGGGCCAGGGCCATTTGCATTTGCATTTGTACTGGCATTTCTGTACTTCAAAGCATGCTGGGGTTGTCTATCAAACACATCATTTCCTTTCCTTTCCTCTTCCCCAAACTTTCTCTTCATCGAATTCTCAGGCCCTGGGTCCAGTGAATTCCAATACTCTTGATTGCGGGCCCTTATGAACTGGTCATCCGGGCCACGAAACTCCGGCCTGAACTCCGGCAGGAAATCAGGACTCATTGGGAAATGAGGCCTATCGTGCCCAAATTCTGGAGGGCCACGAATTTCAGGACGGAATCCAGGCCTTGGCATGGGCGTAAAATTCGTGTAATCAGGCGGCAACGCTAAGTATGACCGGACGGAGCCATCCGCGAGGATTATAGTCCGGCGGTCAAGCATGTGGAACCCATAAGCAGGTGGTGGAGGCGGGTCCGAGAATGGAAACACAGGCTGTGGACCTAAATGGGCATTCGGGTTTTCGGGTCTGAGCGGGATTTCTGATCTGGGTTTGGGTTTCGGGGTAGGGGGTTTATTATTAGCCTCTTTAATTTTGTTTGGGGTGGTGATAGTGGTGGTGGTTTTACTGAAGTTAGGTGAGGCCTTTGGTTTGGATTCAGCCATAGAGGTAGAGGCGGAGCCAGAGTGTCTATGATCGGTTGCCGCGGCGGAGGATGAAGATTCCCACCGGGATTTGTGGTGGTGGGATTGTCCGGCTGAGGATGAGGAAGGAGGGCGTTTGGGAGCGTTGCCTCCTGCCATCCTCTGAATAATCCAATTATGTGCGTCAATTTTATATATAAATTTGTAGATATGTAGATTAGTGAAATGTTGACACAAAGAAGAGAAGAAGAAGACGACTGGAATAATAGGGCATACGTTCTGTTTAAACTGAGCTTTGAAGGTTATATTTTTTTTACATAAATTGACGTGGAGTGATAAAATTAAACAAAAATATTGACTGTATTTTAAATTGACAAATAATAGAATGATATGTTACATTTTATAACTTATTATATGATGGTTGATGTACATGTAGCAAAATTCATATTTTTGGGTTTGTTTGAGATACATTATTTTCAAAAAAAATATTTTTTAACGGTGATTGACATCATTTCAACCACATATTCTTTAATAAAATAATATTACACGCAAATTTAAAATTTTTTCTTATTTTTTAACCACATATTTCTCATTAATTTGACATGAATAATATATTTTTTTCTTATAATGTGGCTCAAACATGGTCTTAGTGCTATCAAAATGTTTCTCAATTGTTAATCAATTTTTTTGGGGGAATTTTCATAATTGTTACTAAATTTGAAAATTCAAAAAAAAAAAAATTCATTTTCATTAAAAATGGTAAAAAATATCACTTCTTTGGTTTGAAGTAACAACTTTTTAAGTGTATTTTATGCTTGATTTGAAGATCATTAATATTATGATGTAATAATTTGTTTTGTATAGTACAAACATGGGAGATATTATTATTATATTGGGTAATATGAATTTTGATAATAAAAAAAAAGAATTTGAAAAGTTAAAATAAACACATAATTTCTTATCGTCAACAAACTCTAACTTCTTATTCATCTTCTTCATTTCATCGAGAAGACAATATTATTGGATTCATCATCCATTTTGAGAAATTAGCTATTAAAATTGTTTACATTTTCATCTTATAGCTTATTACTTTTAAATATTAAATACTACATGGTCATATTTATTTGAAATTTTTGAAAATTCTATTCATTGATTTGTTTGGGTTTTGAAATATTTTTGAAAGGTAAAGATACCTATATCATTTACAAATGTGAAAGATTCTATATTTAATGAAGCACTAAGTTATTCTTTGTTTATTTTTGAGAAGATAATGTGATGATAGAGTTGAGAATTGATTATGACTATTAATGTTTTCAATAATTTCTTCCAATGTACCAAATACATGTTTTCAAACTTTCCGACAGTTCAACTGCAAAATAGTATTTTCAAAACCATTGAGTTAGACATCTCAACTGTCGAACTGGACATTCACAAACTATCGAGATATACAATTAAACTATAGAATTTGATACTTAAAAATTGTTGAAAACCTTGATTTCGCATCTTGTATTACATGAATTCCACTTTGATAGTATTAAATGTCGACATATGGATTGTACAGAATTCTTATTGTTGCAATACCAACATTTCAGATATAAGTAATCATTTGAGATTCATCGTATCACTTGGGAAAAATTTGTTCATGTGGATAACGAATGAAAGTGGGGGGGGACAAAACCACTTCCATGATAGTTTCGATAAGTATCACACTAACCAAACTTGTGTTATGATTAAATGACAAACTTGGTATTCTTGATTCCCGTTCCCAAATTGAATTGAAATTCAAAGTCTCGAACATGAATATACCTATGGCCAAAATATGCTAAGATGAAGAGTTAAAATTGGTATATATCAGTTCATCAAGAAACTGTTATATACATTACTATTTTGAAAACCGAGCTTTCAATTGTTGACATGGGGAGTGATACATATTTCCAAAATCTTACGTCTGCCACAACGAATGTTCATTGAAACGTACAACATGATGATCTCAATCAAATACATAGCGTTGATCGATGATTCTTTATGTTAACGACATCGTCACCTTGAACACACTTAAAGTTATGAAGAATGTCTACCAATCACACCCATTAAATGCTTACCGTCAGTTGGTAGTCGTAATTGCCAATAATTCAACTGTCAAACTAAACTATCAAGAGTTGAACTCGGCACTTAGTAAATATGATAAAAGATATTTAAATCGTTGAACTCATAGATTTGCTATTGTTTGAAATAATTTATTCAGGGGTGTAACTTGCATGTTATTAAAGTCCGATATATTAATTGTGTAGAATGCTTATAATTGCTATCTTAAATGTTCAAATATTAATAATAATTTGAGATTTATCGCGTCACATGGGACAATTTGTGCATGAGATGACGTAAGCGATCCAAATCACAATTTACCATATGAATGAGAAAATGAAATCGGTGTGGGCAAGTTCGACACAATTGAACCTCATTCTATCAAAGCACGTAAATACGAATCGCAATGAAGGGTTTAAGTTGTATTTTGCATGTTACAACGATGGCGTTCATCATTTTATTTTATATTATCATTTTCGTGTTACTACCATTGCAGCTTTTAGTCGTGTACAAATGACGTTCCACTTTTCAAAAAATACAAAATTTCATTAACTATAAATGGTTCAACTGTAGGTCCCGACATGTGATCTCTGTAATTCTCGACAGTTTATTGCAAAGTAGTAAATCAAAGAATACACACACACACACACACACACACATCGATTAATCGGACACATTTCAATCATACATTTGATAAGAGGCTTACAATTTTTTGTCATCTTTTATCAAAATCTACCAAAACTTTGATTTTCAGCCAAACCAATCACGGACTAAATATATTCAAAAGATTTCCATATCTAATACATGCTTAGCTAGTGAAGAATTTTTGTTTGTATTACTATTACATGGTGGACACATCAAGGGATCAAAGAAAGTGGGTTTTAGTGAAATGATTTTGAAAGGAAAACCTACCCTAGCCTTTAAGCAATTTAAAAACAATTGAAATTGACAACATCAATTTTTAGAAACCTTTTCAAATAATATAACAATGCACTCAACTTTATAAAAAAAAAATGTAACTAGTCAGTAAAAGCCCAAGGCTAGCTAACTAAAAGGGAGGGTGAATTGGTTATTGCAACTTTTTCGAAAAATAATTCTAAGTAAACAACTAATACTCACTTAAATGTAGCAATTAATCAAATATTCATAAATAGGAAAAAGAGCAAAGACTAAGATGAAACCACAAGTAATAAATGAAAGCAAAGATAAGTAAAAGGGAAGAAAAGTCAAACGATATGATATGAAGATTCGATCAAATGCAATGATCTACGTTCCCCGTCGCTAAGTTCTCCGTTACGAGTAAGACCTTTTTCACTATATTGATTGACTTATGGTGCAATCCAACCTTCTTACAATGCTTCCGGTGATTTACAACCAAGGAGCACCGATCATTTTACAATGTTAAGATTTTCGGGACCTCAACCCGACCACAATCACAAATAAGAGAAAGGGATATTACAAGTAAGAAACTTCTCTCTTAGTAAATGAATGATCACAATTAAATGTTGGGAAAGAAGTAGGCTTAACACTTCAATAGATTGCAATGAGTATCGCTCAAGTGTTACTTTGAAAAACTTTTAATGAGATGAAGGATTTATAATAACTTTGATCACTCAAAAAAGGTTCCTCAAGATATAAATATTTTGGTCTTCTAAAGATTGAAAAATAGAGTAGTTGAGATCAATAAAACCTTACTTAAATGCTCAAAGAAGGTTATTTTAAATGAAAAAGTGAAGAAGTATTTATAGCACTCAAACGGGCAAAACTTCTGTCCATCCGGACAAGGCATCTGGACGTCCGGACTCAACTGGACGAGGTCAAAACTAGCCTTATGAGTTTGAGTCAGAACAATAAAAAAATTAACCGTTGGGTTATCCGAATGTTCGGTTGGGCAGAAATGCACCCGGACAATTTTTCTTCTTGATGATTTTGATCCATGTACATTTTATGAAGGATTTTCTCACTTATTTTGTAAAGTTAAGTATATTTGTTAATATTTGATTATGAAATCGAAATGCTTATCTTTTTCAAAATTATTTTTTATGCAAATATATTTTTTTTGTGTCGTGATTTTGTTTTCGTGCATAAAAATTCTTTTGAGCTATGGTCGATGCTAAGAATTGAGGTGTTTTACCTTTATATATAAATTTACATCGTCTATATCTAATGTCTTCATGGTTAGCGATCGATCTTTTCTTCAAAATGATTCTTGACGTCAATGCTTGATTTCCATCTTTATGTTCGTCAATCGTCAAAATTATTTGTCCTTATGCATGTCTCTTGCAATAATCACTATCAACACTTGAATTCAATTTGTTAGTCATAAACACAATTTGGTTGTGATAATCAAAACATTAAAGATGAAGTCAACCATAGGTCATCAATTCCCCCTTTTTGATTATGACAAATAATATGATTTGCAATACAAGAATTAAACAAATTGATTTGATGGAAATATATGAAGAACATAAATATTGTGTCTTGCATGTATATTCCCATTTATTCCTCTATGCATATAAGAATTTTATAGGTTCCCCCTCACAACATTTTCCCTATTTTGCATAATCATTACGTTCTTCCCCCTTTTGGCATAAGCAAAAAGAATGAATAAAATAAAGAAAATTGGCAAGAAGATCAACCATAGGAAATTCAATTCATAATGCATTGAAATAACATAATGTTTCAATAATCAAACGTTTTAGATAACTTAGAACAAAGAAAACATAACAAAATATAAACTAAGGCTTCGGAGGTGGTGGCGGAGGATGAAAGCAAGCGTAAAAATCGACATAAGAGGCATCTTGCCGTGCCTGCATCGCAGCCTGTCGGTCTAGAATATCCATCTGTTGTGCCTGAATTTGAAGAAACAAGCTACCCAGGCTACTGACAGTCGAGGTAAGAGAGTCGATACGATCGTGAAGAATATTGTACTGCTCTTCAGAAACAGTTGGACGCTCCCTAGATAGATGAGGTGCGCAGGAGTCAGAAATGTCAAAAGCGGAAGTGGGGGCTTCAGGCTTATCTTTGATTTCTTCTTCCTCTTCAAATGGTAGAGTTGAAGGACCCGAGGCGGGGTCAAACCCTTTGGTGTGTACAACCCATTGACCGTGTTTTTTTTGTAATTTTCATACATCTAAGTGTTTGAGTATTGATGGTGTCAATAGATCGAAGCTTGATAGATGTTTTACCATTGAAAGCCACGTTACAATGTTTAAA
>NW_019236418.1:136662-139449 GCF_002742605.1 Olea europaea var. sylvestris
TTTTTTTTTTTATAAATATGGTCACACAGTAACTTAAATCAATTATGCACTTCGATTTTGTTGACAAACCTAAACCTCTACAAATGTGTGTGAAATGATCGAGAGCAAGAGGTTTAGTAAACATATCAGACAATTGATTTTCCGTATTGACAAATTCAAATGCAATATCACCATTCTGAGCATGACCTCTGAAAAAATGATGTCTAATTTCAATGTGCTTAGTTCGTGGGTGTAATATAGGATTTTTAGACAAATTTATAGCGCTGGTGTTATCACACATAATAGGGACGTGATCAAAAGACAAGGGGTAATCCCTAAGTGTTCGTTTCATCCTTAATACTCGTGCACAACGACTAGCGGCTGAGATATATTCGGCTTCGACCATGGATAATGCAATGAAATTTTGCTTTTTACTAAACCATGAGAGTAGAGTGAAGCCTAAAAAGTGACATGTTCCTCTAGTGCTCTTGTGATCAATTGTGCAACTGGCTCAATCGGCATCCAAATAACTAAGTAGAACAATGTGAGTTCCTTTTGGATGTTCCACTAAAATATCTAAAAATTCTTTTAACGGCTTTAAGGTGTGATTCTTTAGGATTATATTGAAATCTAGCACATAGGCAAGCACTAAACATAATATCGGGTCTACTAGCGGTTAAATAAAGAAGAGATACGATCATACTTCGATATTTAGTCACATTAATAGGAGTACCTTGGTCATCTTTGTCAAGCTTTATGGTTGAGCTCATGGGAGTGTTCATTGGTTTTAGCCCATCCATGTCGAACTTTTTGAGTACGTCTAGCAAATACTTGCTTTGATTTATGAAGATTCCATCACAAGATTGTTTAATTTGCAACCCGAGGAAAAATTTTAATTCTCCTATCATGCTCATTTCAAATTCCTTGCTCATACTTTTAGAAAACTCTTCACAAAGACATATGTTAGTGACACCAAAGATAATATCATCCACATAAATTTGAATAATAAGCATGTCATTCTTATAATTTTACACAAAAGTGTGGTATCGATCTTTCAAATAGAGAATCCATTTGAAATTAGGAATTTACTCAATCGTTCATACCAAGCTCTACGAGCTTGTTTTAGGTCATAGAGTGCTTTTCTAAGTTTGTAAACATATTTAGATTTTTGTGATCTTTGAAATCGGGAGGTTGTTAAAAAAAAAACCTCTTTTTGAACATATCCATTAAAAATGCACTTTTGACATTCAGTTGATACAATGTAAATCTTTTGTAGCAAGCAAATGCAAGAAGCATACGAATGGATTCTTATCTAGCTACCGGTGCAAAAGTTTCTTTAAATTCTATACCTTCTTCTTGATTGTAACCTTGGGCCATTAATCAAGCCTTGTTATGCACAATGTTTCTATCTTTATCTCGTTTGTTTCTAAAATCCCATTTTGTTCCAATCACGATTTGATTATTTGGTCTAGCAACTAAATTCCAAATATTATTTCTTTCAAATTGATTTAGCTCTTCTTGTATTGCTAGAATCCAAAATTCATCAAACTCGACTTCTCTGAAGTTCTTAGGTTCAATTTCAGAAAGAAAACCACAACTTCCGAGATGATTTCTAAGAGAGTTTCTAGTAGTAATACCTTTTAAGAGATCACCTATTATCAATTCCTTTGGATGAGATAGGACGAACTTCCATTCGTTTGGTAGTGTAGAGTCGTTTTGAGCCTCGGTTGATTTTTCTTTGCTTTCTTCATCATTTGGCTCATTTTCTTGACCTTCATTTTGAACTCCTTGGTATTGATCTTGAATATTCATTCGTTTGAATCAACTTTCCAAACCTACATCATCTTCAATACCTTTCCATGATCAAGAGAGTTAGTTTCATCAAATAAGACATGTACAGATTCTTCAATGATTAGAGTTCTTTTGTTAAATGATCTATATGCTTTTCCAGTCGATGAATATCCGAGGAAAATATCGACATCGGATTTTGAGTCGAAATTTTCCAAATTATCTTTAGTATTCAAAATGAAACATTTGCAACTAAAAACTTTGAAATAACTAATATTAGGAATTTTTTTTTTCAAAGTTCATAAGGAGTTTTAATTTTCTTTCTATTAACTTAAACTCTATTTACAATGTAGCAAGTGGTGTTTACCATTTCGCCCAAAAGTATTTTGGTAAATTGTTTTCATTTAGCATGGTTCTAGTCATTTCTTGCAATGTGCGATTCTTCTTCTTTACTACACCACTTTGTTGAAGTGTTCTAGGAGTCGAAAAATTATGTTCATATCCATTTTCATTACAAAAATCATCAAAGGCGACATTATCAAACTCTCCACCATGGTCATTCCTAATCGAAATTATAGAATATCCTTTTTTTATTTTGGACTTTTTTACAAAAATGTGTAAAAAATTTCAGTACTTCATCTTTTTGGCTCAAAAACACGACCCAAAATCATAATGTTTACCATCTAAACTTGCGGTTCTAGATGGTCCAAAAAGATTCATATGGAGAAGTTGTAATGGTTTTGTAGTTGAAGAATACATTTTTGGTTTGAAAGAACTTTTTACTTGTTTACCAAATTGACAAGCTCCACAAAATCTTTCTTTTCAAATTTCAAGCTTGGCAAACCTTTAACATGACAATTTTTAGAAATTCTTGAGAGAAAGTCCATGCTAACATGTCCTAGTCTTTTATGCCAAAGCCAAGTATCATTTTTCAAATTTAGTAAACATTTTTCATCATTTCTATGTTCAATGTTTATGATATAAATATCGTTATTTTGGCTTCCTACAAAAATCACCTCT
>NW_019236418.1:144378-145427 GCF_002742605.1 Olea europaea var. sylvestris
TCTAAAAAAAAAAAAAAAAGAAAAAAAAGAAAAAAAAAAAGAGATTAAGTTGATAACAAAATACTTAGAAATAAAGTCTAGTCCACTATCCGTGCAATACACGGACTTCGTTATTTCTAAGGTAAAGTTAGCGTTCCTAGAAAATAAATCGCTCCTTTTTTTGTGACTTGTTCTTAAACTTTTGATGCATAATATAACATTTTTTTTCATGTATCACAAGTTTATTGAGGAACAGCAAACAAAATGCTTCAAATGTCGTGGGCAACATATGACCTTAATTCTGTGAACACAAATTACCTTATTCCAGATCTACTTAAGGAGTTTTTGACGCAGATCATAGACAGAGCTTTGCTCTCTTGAACTGTGTACATCTTTGATGGAAACTGAAAAAACCTCGTAGTGAGTCCTCCTTCTCCCACTTTTCTTAAGAGAATGAGTGAATTTGTTTGAAGCATTTATTGCCTCATTCTTTAAATCCCCAATTTTTACACCGTCTATCATCTTCAAAGATCATTTAGTAACCATTTTCAAGTAATCATACAATCAATCAATAAAAAGACAAACCGATAGTTAACTAAAAAAGAAGATTCACTTAAACAACTATATACACACTTGACAAATTGCCTACTCTTTTGAAAATTATGATAAGTATAATTATAAGTGGATATTGCCTAAATTGATACATTGAATACAATTTTTTTCATAAAATCATGAAAGTGAAAACTAAGATCACTCCCATAAACTCCAAATTTGATCTGTTTACAAGAAACACAAATGAAAATACATTTAAATGGTGAAGAACCAAAAACGAAATCCATAACATACTGGAACAATTTAATTCATCCAATCTCAAATTAAGGAGAAAGAAAGAACAAAACCCACATCAAATAATGAATTCCGCTAACAAAAACACAGAGAAAAGAGAAAAAAATATATCTTCAAATCAAATTTAAAGAACCCAAAAAACGAAAATAATCATACAACATCAACTTCACTCTGTTAAACCATACAAACTCCATCTCTATTGACAAGCAAAATGCCATCCTTAA
>NW_019236419.1:0-2113 GCF_002742605.1 Olea europaea var. sylvestris
GGCTAAAATTTGAGAGGTTGATCCGGAACAAAAACTGCGCCGGGGGCAATGTCGTCATTTTTTGCAACTGTTTCGAAATGGGCAAAAATTTGTAGGGTTGATCGGAAACAAGAACCGCGCCGGGGGCAATTTCGTCATTTTTCGCGAGTGTGTCGGAATGGGCTAAAATTTGACAGGTTGATCGGAAACAAAATCGCGTCGGGGACAATTTCGTCATTTTTCGCGACTGTGTCGAAATTGGCTAAAGTTTGACAGGTTGATCGGAAACAAAAATCGTGCCAGGGGCTATTTTGTCATTTTTCGCGACGACGTCGGAATGCTCTAAAATTTGACTGGTTGATCGGAAACAAAAATCGCGCCGGGGAAAATTTCGTAAATTTTTGCGACTGTCTCGGAATTGGCTAAATTTTGACAGGTTGATCGGAAACAAAAATCGCGTCGGGGACAATTTCGTCATTTTTCGCGACTGTGTCGGAATTGGCTAAAATTTGACAGGTTGATCGGAAACAAAAATCGCGCCGGGGCAATTTCGTAATTTTTCGCGACTGTGTCGGAGTGGGCTCAAATTTGACAGGTTGATCAGGAACAAAAACCGTGTCGGGGGTAATTTCGTCATTTTTTGCAACTGTGTCGGAATTGGCTAAAATTTGACTTGTTGATAGGAAACAAAAATCGCGCTGGGGGCAGTTTTGACCTTTTTAGCGACGGTGTCGGAATTGGCTAAAATTTGAGAGGTTAATCCGGAACAAAAACTGCGCCGGGGGCAATTTCGTCATTTTTTGCAACTGTGTCGAAATGGGCTAAAATTTGACAGGTTGATCGAAAACAAAAATCGCGTCGGGGACAATTTCGTCATTTTTCGAGACTGTGTCGGAATTGGCTAAAGTTTGACGGGTTGATCGGAAACAAAATTCGCGTCGGGGAGAATTTCGTCATTTTTCGCGACTTTGTCGGAATGAGCCAAAATTTGACAGGTTTATCGGAAACAAAAATCGCGCCGGGGCCATTTTGTCATTTTTCGCGACGATGTCGGAATGCTCTAAAATTTGATTGGTTGATCGGAAACAAAAATCGCGCCGGGGAAAATTTCGTCATTTTTTGCGACTGTCTCGAAATTGGTTAAATTTTGACAGGTTGATCGGAAACAAAAATCGCGTCGGGGGCAATTTCGTCATTTTTCGCGACTGTGTCGGAATGGGCTAAAATTTGACTGGTTGATCGAAAATAAAAATCGAGGCAGGGGCAATTTTGTCATTTTTCGCGACTGTGTCGGAATGGGCTAAAATTTGACAGGTTGATCGGAAACAAAAATCGCGCCGGGGCAATTTCTTAACTTTTCGCGACTGTGTCGGAGTGGGCTCAAATTTGACAGGTTGATCAGGAACAAAAACCCCGTCGGGGGTAATTTCGTCATTTTTTGCAACTGTGTCGGAATTGGCTAAAATTTGACTTGTTGATAGGAAACAAATATGGCGCCGGGGGCAATTTCGTCATTTTTCGCGACTGTGTCGGAATGGGCTAAAATTTGACAGGTTGATAGGAAACAAAAATCGCGCCGGGGGCAATTTTGTCATTTTTCTCGACTGTGTTGAAATGGGCTAAAATTTGACTGATTGATCGGAAATAAAAATCGAGGCAGGGGCAATTTTGTCATTTTTCGCGACTGTGTCGGAATGGGCTAAAATTTGACAGGTCGATCAGAAAAAAAATTCGCGTCGGGGAGAATTTCGTCATTTTTCGTGACTGTGTCGGAATGGGCCAAAATTTGACAGGTTTATCGGAAACAAAAATCACGTCGGGGCAACTTCGTCATTTTTCGCGACTGTGTCGGAATGGGCTAAAATTTGACAGGTTGATCGGAAACAAAAATCGCGCCGAGGGCAATTTCGTCATTTTTCTCGACTGTGTCGGAATTGACTAAAATTTGATAGGTTGATCGGAAGCAAAAATCGCGTCCGGGGCAATTTCATCGTTTTTCGCGACTGTGTCGGAATGGGCTCAAATTTGACACGTTGATCAGGAACAAAAATCGCGCAAGGAGAATTTCGTCATTTTTAGCAACTGTGTCGGAATTGGATAAAATTTGACAGGTTGATCGGAAACAAAAATCGCG
>NW_019236420.1:0-2113 GCF_002742605.1 Olea europaea var. sylvestris
ATTTGACTGATTGATGGGAAACGAAAATCGCGTCGTGGGCGATTTCGTAATTTTTCGCGACGGTGTCGAAATTGGCTCAAATTCGATATATTGATAGGAAACAAAAATCGCGCCGGGGCAATTTCGTCATTTTTCGTGACGGTGTCGGAATCGGCTAAAATTTGACTGATTGACGGGAAACGAAAATCGCGTCGTGGGCGATTTCGTAATTTTTCGCGACGGTGTCGAAATCGAATAAAATTTGACTGATTGATGGGAAACGAAAATCGCGTCGTGGGCGATTTCGTAATTTTTCGCGACGGTGTCGAAATCGGCTAAAATTTGACTGATTGATGTGAAACAAAAATCGCGTCGGGGGCGATTTCGTAATTTTTCGCGACGGTGTCGAAATTGGCTCAAATTTGACAGATTGATACGAAACAAAAATCGCCCCGGGGCAATTTCGTCATTTTTCGTGACGGTGTCGGAATCGGCTTAAATTTGACTGATTGATGGGAAACAAAAATCGCGCCGGGGGCAATTTCGTCATTTTTCGCGAGGGTGTCGAAATCGGCTAAAATTTGACAGATTGATAGAAAACAAAAATCGCGCAGGGGCAATTTCGTCATTTTTCGTGACGGTGTCGGAATCGGCTAAAACTTGACGGAATGATGGGAAACAAAAATCGCGCCGTGGGCAATTTCGTCATTTTTCGCGACGGTGTCGAAATCGGCTAAAATTTGACCGATGGATGGGAATCAAAAATCGCGCAGGGGCAAATTCGTCATTTTTCGTGACGGTGTCGGAATCGGCTAAAATTTGACTGATTGATGGGAAACAAAAATCCCGCAGGGGCAATTTCATCATTTTTCGTGACGGTGTCGGAATCGGCTAAAATTTGACTGATTGATGGGAAACAAAAATCCCGCAGGGGCAATTTCATCATTTTTCGTGACGGTGTCGGAATCGGCTAAAATTTGACTGATTGATGGGAAACAAAAATCCCGCAGGGGCAATTTCATCATTTTTCGTGACGGTGTCGGAATCGGCTAAAATTTTAATGATTGATGGGAAACAAAAATCGCGCGGGGGCGATTTCGTCATTTTTCGCGACGGTGTTGGAATGAGCAAAAATTTGACAAATTGATCGGAAACAAAAATCGCGCCGGAGTCAATTTCGTCATTTTTCGCGACAGTGTCGAAATCGGCTAAAATTTGACTCATTGATGAGAAACAAAAGTCGCGCAGTGGCAATTTCGTCTTTTTTCGTGACGGTGTCGAAATCGGCTAAAATTTGACTGATTGACGGGAAACAAAAATCGCGTCGGGGGCAATTTCGTCATTTTTTGCGACGGTGTCGAAATCGGCTAAAATTTGACTGATTGACGGGAAACAAAAAGCGCGCCGGGGGCAATTTCGTCATTTTTCGCGACGGTGTCGCAATCGAATAAAATTTGACTGATTGTTGGGAAACGAAAATCGCGTCGGGGGCGATTTCGTAATTTTTCGCGACGGTGTCGAAATCGGCTAAAATTTGACAGATTGATGGAAAACAAAAATCGCGCAGGGGCAATTTCGTAATTTTTCGGGAGGGTGTCGGAATCGGCTAAAATTTGACTGATTGATGGGAAATTAAATCGCGCAGGGGCAATTTCGTCATTTTTCGCGACTGTGTCGAAATCGAATAAAATTTGACTGATTGTTGGGAAACGAAAATCGCGTCGTGGGCGATTTCGTAATTTTTCGCGACGGTGTCGAAATTGGCTCAAATTTGATAGATTGATAGGAAACAAAAATCGCGCCGGGGCAATTTCGTCATTTTTCGTGACGGTGTCGGAATCGGCTAAAATTTGACTGATTGATGGGAAACAAAAATCGCGCAGGGGTAATTTCATCATTTTTTGCGACGGTGTCGAAATCGGCTAAAATTTGACTGATTGATGGGAAACAAAAATCCCGTAGGGGCAATTTCGTCATTTCTCGTGACGGTGTCGGAATCGGCTAAAATTTGACTGATTGATGGGAAACAAAAATCGCGTCGGGGGCAATTCCGTCATTTTTCGCGACGGTGTCGAAATCTGCTAAAATTTGACTGATTGACGGGAAACAAAAATCGCGCAAGGGCAATTTCGTC
>NW_019236421.1:0-2113 GCF_002742605.1 Olea europaea var. sylvestris
AAAAAAAAAATGATAAAAAAAAATAATAAATTGTATTGGTCAAATGTAGAAAGAAATAAATTATTTGTTTTGACAGCGGGACAAGTTAATTTGTAAACTATGCAACTTTTTTTAATTTCCTATGGAGGAAAATGTAACATTTTAGAAGCAAAAAGTTGCTTACAAGTAATAAGTTTAGCCAAATAAAAATGTTCTAAAAGAGAATAATTTTACATTTTCTTACCCCATGCAAGAGTGAATTGTAAATTTTACTTAGCTTAATCTCGAAGCTAAGAAATTTGCTTTAATCCAAGAACCTATTACTATTTCTCTTTATCATTTGAGGACAAAAAACATAGCCTACATCAACAAGCGTAGAATTTTTTATGCAAAGTAGCAGAACAAAAAACTGGTGTCAATCAAAAAGAAAATGGCTTTTGACAGTCCATTTGCAGAAGTATATTTCGGGTTACACTTCACTATCTAACCTTTTTTATGTCAATTTCAATGGATGTCATTGTGAAGAATAAGCTCGGCAGATTCTGAATTGTTTCTATTTCAATTCTAGATTTGTTTAAGGTTGTTGAACACCTAGATATATATTATATTTAGATTTTTTAAGCAATATTTATATAATACACTTTTATCTTCTCATGATTGAAATCTCTATAACTCCTTGCACTCATTAAAGTAAATATTAGCTAAATTTGACTAAATACAATGTTTGCTTCTGTTCACTTAATATTTTAGAACTATTGGAAAATGTATGCATGTCTAAACTAGAACAAAGTAGTCACTCTTAAGCAAGTTGAAGAACATCCAAACTAGGAGTAGCCTTTTTTCAAGTTAGAGTAATATATTTTGAGGAATGAAAGTGATGATCCTACATCGATTGATATATGGCTCCTGAGGTGTCTCTATATGGTCCTCGTTATACTCAACTTATTTTCTGAAAATTTTGGATAGGATACTTCTAGAATGTATTAGAGCTATATTTGACAAATAAAAGAGTATGAGAAGGCAATGACTAGATTTTTCAGTTATTTTACTTAAAGCTGTGGTTGAACTTTATTTTGGAGATATTCTAATAATTTAACTTCTTCTCCATCTTTCTTTTCTTCACTTTGGATTTCGGACGTATTAGAGCTATATTTGACAAATGAAAGAGTATGGGAAGGCATTGAGTAGATTTTTCAGTTATTTTACTTAAAGCTGTGGTTGAACTTTATTTTGGAGATGTTCTAATAATTTAACTTCTTCTCCATCTTTCTTTTCTTCACTTCGGTTTGTGTACTAATGACCGTTGGAATCAAGAGAAGGCAGCAAACTCACATACAATCATAACTTTATTCAACATATAAGGAAGGGAATGACTACCCCAAATTTTATGTAGGAAATATGAAATTCAGCAACTTGCTCAAAAACCAAGTGGTCTTTTGGCCAATTTCAATTAACTCTGAATGTGTGGGCGCCTTGTCACCACTATGGTTGACTTTTCTTAGATCTCATTTTATGGTGAGATTTTTGCTTGATTTTTTAGTACCGAAATATGTCGAACAAAGTGCAGTTAGGACTGGCTGAAATTCTCTGTAACTAGGGAAATTGGGTGGCCGTCCTCTCTACTTGCGGTTAAGATTTGTTTCTGCTCCCTTTTATGATGCCCCACGTATTGAACTCTCCATCCAAACATGGTTCAATTCCTATTTCAAATGAGAATATATAACACCAGAAATTAGAATAAGATCATTAATTGAATCGAGAGTATGTTATTCCTAGTTTAGATATATATGATTTTGATTGTATTAAAATCAATTATCTAATGATCATGGCATCAAAGACCTGAAATTCTCCAATAGGCAATATCGGGTAATTGACCACTATAAGGCCCTGTTTGGATCTCATTAAAATTATAATTCATCTTTTGCTCTCTTCTTATTAACCACACATTCTCAAATAAAATAATATTACAATAATCCCAAAAATTTTCATCTTTTTTAAGCACACATTCTTCAAAAAAATTATTCCAACCATTAAAATTTTAAATAATGAAGGCCAAACGGGGGCTAATTTGGTCAGGAATTTTAAAACCCTCCCCCACCCAAAAAAAAAAAAAAAAAAACCCTACTGTAGGATA